>NC_066877.1:22642458-22942458 GCF_022985175.1 Labeo rohita
CTGACATTGCTGTTTTACCTTTTTTTGTAAACAATGGGTCGGTACTTCCACCTACGTGACCGCATGACCTTTCCAACATGATTACATACTGTATAAAGTTGTGTACGCAAAGCTAGAGGTAAATACGCATTTGTGGTTAAGAAGCATATACATTTTTTTTGAAAGAAAATGATAGATTGTTTCATTAGATAAGACCCTTATTCCTCGGCTGGCATCATGTTGAGCTCTTTGAAGGTGCACTGAAACTACACCTTTGGACCTTCAACCTGTTGGCTCTCATTGACGTCCACTATATAGAGAAAAATCCTGGAATGTTTTCCCTAAAAACCTTAATTTTTACTTTACTTACTGACTAAAGAAAGAAAGATATGAACATCTTGGATGACATGGGGGTGAGTAAATTATCACAAAATTTGTACTCTGGAAGTGAACTAATCCTTTAAAAAGGGCACAGCTGGAAGTTCCTACTCACAAGCATCTTCTGAAGCTGCTCCACCGTTTGATTTGCTACACTTATGCCGTTGATCTCCCGGATCTCGTCTCCAACATGCAATGTTCCTGATTTGTAACAAAGCAACATGTTAAAGGAATAGTTCACTCAAAGATGAAAATTAGCCCATTATTTACTCGCCCTCCAGGCATCCTACGTGTATATGACTTCCTTCTTTCAGACGAATGCAATCGGAGTTATATTAAAAACAGGCTCTCCCAAGTTCTATCATGGCAATAGGCGGGTGTTTCTCTTCAACAGTCCAAAACAGGTCTAATAAAGTGCATCCATCCTTAATAAACATGGCTCTGGGGGGTGAATAAAGGCCTCCTGTAGTGAATCGATGCATATTTAAAACGTAACTATCACTTTAATCTAGCTTGCGCCAACTGCTAGATTAAAGTGATTCTTACAATTTAAATAAGGATATTTTTCTTACAAAAACGCATCGATTCGCTACAGGAGGCCTTTATTCACCCCCTGGATCTGTGTGAGGTACTTTGTATTATGGATGGATGCACTTTATTGGACTTGTTTTTGACTGTTGAAGAGAAACACTCACCCATTGCCATGATAGAACTTGGGAGAGCCAGGACCATTTTTAATATAACTCAGATTGCATTTGTCTGAAAGAAGGAAGTCGTATACACATAGGATGCCTGGAGGCTGAGTAAATAATGAGCTAATTTTCATTTTTGGGTGAACTAACCCTTTAAATGCATCAATAAATGTTGCTAGTCTTACAACCTTCATAAATTTAAAACTTCACAACTGCATGAGATCCTAATATGTGATCCTGGACCACAAAACCAGTCATAAGGGTCAATTTTTGAAAGCTGAATAAATAAGTTTTCCATTGATGTAGGATAGGACAATATTTGGCCAAGATACAACTACTTGAATATCTAGAATCTGAGGGTGCAAAAAAATCTAAATATTGAGAAAAACTGCCTTTAAAGTTGTCCAAATGCATATTACTAATCAAAAATTGAGTTAAGTTTTGATATATTTACGGTAGGAAATTTACAAAATATCTTCATGGAACATAATCTTTAGTTAATATCCTAATGAATTTTGGCATAAAAGAAAAATCAGTAATTTTGACCCATACAATATATTTTTGGCTGTTGGGTGATGTTTTAGGATTAGCAGGTTTTCAGATAATGAGTTTTCAGATAACAATCTAGTGACAAGTACCTTGTCTGTGGATCATTCCTCCATGCATTATTCTTGCCACGATGCAATGGTTCAAGTCGTTCATTTTCAACGTGATGCCCTGAAACAGTGCCCACAAACTCATTTAAACCCACAGTGATGAGAATGAAGCTTTCAGGAAGTTTGACTAACAAGTGGAAATAAATTTTAACCACTATGAGAGCTTAATCAACAACACCATCAGCTCAGGATGACAAGATATGTGCCAAGCCTCACAACACAGGATATTTGATGTGCAGAGCTAGCATTTGCAAACTTTGAAAGTGAGGGGATCATAACCACTAGAAACTGTTGTCATGTTCATGCAAGTCTTTAGGTTTAAATATGTGTCTGTACATGTATAGTTAAGGGGTGAACTCATACCATCGGTTCGTCCGTGTTCTTCTGGAACTGAACCAGACGCACTCGTGTAACGTTCTCTATGTCCATGTCTCCGTTCGTGCTCTCGGGTGAGTCTCCGTTGAGATACGGTGATGTGGGGGTGGGTGACCCTCAGTGCCTCGTCACTGTACACCTCATGTGCCACAACATCATGAGTCTGAAGTAAGGCCTGAAAGAGAGTGATAGGGAGTGAAATACAGCAACACACACACACACAATAAAAAAAATAGCTGTAGCTTTCAGATGATGTATAAATCTCAGTTTCAAAAAATTGACCCTTATGACTGGTTTCGTGGTCCAAGGTCACATATCTCAATGGAGTAACCACTCAAGGCATCAAGTTGTGCAAACACCCTCATGTTTTCTTGAGAAAATGTACAGTACTGTGGAAAAGTTTGGCTTTGATAAGATTTTTTATGTTTTTGAAAGGAATCTCTTATTCTCACCAAGGCTGCATTTATATGATCAAAAATGCAGTAAAACCTGTAATATCTCAAAATATGATTACAATTTAAAAATATAGCTGCAAGCAGCAATTGCGGGGCCAAGCACAAAAGAGGCAGAATGAGGAGCTGAGCATGGCAAGGGGCAACAGACCGACTACAACAATGAGTAATTAAAGCCATTTTAGGATGAGATCAGTTGAAATGGCTAAAAAATCATAAATAAAACCAATAGTAATACAATTTAATGTCTGTTTAATACAATTTAAATATGTTTTCAAATGTATTTTTTCCTGTTATGGCAAAGCTGAATTTTAGCAGCCATTACTCCAGTCTTTAGTGTGACATAATCCTTCAGAAATCATCCTAATATCCTAATTTGCTAATGTCTTTGTGGCAACCGTGATATATTCTTAAAGATTCTTTAACAATTAGGAAGTTCAAAAGAACAGCACTTATTTGAATTCAAAAGAATTCATTTAAATCAATGTAAATTACATACTGTCACTTTTTAATCAACTTAATGCAACTTGCTGTATAAAAGTATTAATTTCTTTAAAAAAATCTCCCTGACCCCAAACTTTTGAACATTAGTATACAAATCTAGTTTATTATCATGCTTTATGACTGATGCCTGGCTTCCTAAAACCCTTAAATTTTACTTTATTAAAAACAAAATGTGCTAAACTTCAGTAACATCAAGTAAACATGGCATTCAGTGTGTTGAGACACAAACATTGCTCTTTTTTTCCCCACCAACTCATCTCATACTACTACAGTATCTTGTGTGCAATTATGAAAGTGTGTGAAAAGCATCAAGGGGCAAGGTCATGCTGGAATTCGACAGCTAGTACCTGCTGGTGCCTCCCTCCTCTCCTGTGTTTTTTCTCTTTTCTGCCCCCCAGCACACACACACTCTTGACCTGGCATTCAGAGTTAGTGAGGCTGACATCCTCCAGTCTCATTTCGACTCCTTCCCTCTTTATGTATCTCAGTTCTGCAGTAAATCCCCATTTCAAGTGGAAGTAAAAATAATGTAAAAAGCCCCAAATAAGTCCCTTGCTTTCGGGATCAGCCAGAGATCATTTTAATTAATCAGTTCAGTACCATGCCATATTTATCCATATTTGTCTCTCACTTATCTCACACACTTTGAAAAATCTGATTTTTAATCTTGCCAGTGGTTTTCACCGCTAACTGAAAGGTAAACCTCTAGAATTATGTTATATTACAGTTTCAATGAATAGTCTTTTTGGACTTTTATTGACAGGAGTCAGTGTGGAGCGAAGGGCAAACTCTGCTTCATCTGTCATGAGGTTGTTTGTCCCACTGATAAGAATACAGAAATAATGCTCTCAACACAGATGACTAACAAACACGTCATTGATTATAGAAGATGATTACAGAAAAGCAATGCAAAGCCTGAGATGGTGAAACACTGCTGACAACATCTTGAATAAAAAAAAAAATCAAGTAAAGACTAAGTACAAATGCTCTAATTAAGCTCTAAAAATATAGGTTTGCAGACAGAAATTTAATCAAGCTTAAAGACTCCACTTTTGTTGTTTCAGTGTACTTCATGATGTTTGCAGTGCTTTCAGGCACTACAATGATAATGAGGATCACACTAAAGTCAATTTAAAATGCATCTCACAAGCCATTTACTTTTGTAAAATAGTTGAAAACAGTTGTGGCGTTTAATATTTCTGTGGAAACTATCATACATTTTTTCAAGCTGCTTTGATGAATATAAAGTTCAAAAGAACAGCATTTATTTTTTGAACAATTTTTAATGTTGTTAAAGTCATTTTTAGCCAGTTTATGACGTCATTGCTGAAGTATTTTAAAAAGTATTTCCAACAGTATACTAAAAGTTAGGGTGGGAATCGATTAGATAGTGAAAAGTGGGCATTTCGTACCTCAGTGCAACCAGACCCAATGTGAGTTTGCTAAAGCAATGCCTAAACAGATATTTGGCTATTGGTGAATATTTTATCCAATAGCTTACACAAGTGATGCTGGCATAAAAAATGTTTAGAAGAAAAACAAGGTAAAACATTTTGATTAAATACTACAAAGAATAACATGCACAAATTACTTATTCAGAAAGTGCAATAAGAAGGCAAAGAGGGATCATTTTGATTTCATGTTGACTTTAAGGTGTATTAATAAAAATAATTATTACTGTGACTCACCATGAAATGGGGCTGGGTTAGAATCCGTCTCAGTTCTTTAGCGTCTGCATTCTCCGGGTAACATGAAATCTCCTCCAGTACCTACAGACACAAAGTCATCAGGCTTTTCCTCAAGCTGTCATCTCCACAATATATATTTCTTGAAGTAAGTAAAGACGTTGCTTTTTAATCTCATACACCGCAACACAACTTTGAGCTGGACTGCTGAGACCCCACACATCATATATCAGAAGAGACACACACACGCAAACATTTCTGGCATGACCCTTAGACCCCATGTGACCAATCAGCACTGCTGTCTGGACTCATTTGGCCCTTCCATTGGTGGGGTGGGACGGGTCAGGTGGGAGGGGGTGATTTGGCACAGTACTGCAGATATGTCACAACTCCCCGCTGAATGCTGCTGAGCGCCGGATCCTGAACGTCTTTTGAACCACACTAATCATCTCTAATGAGCTCTAATCAATGTTCAAACCCACCTGGCAGTCCTTCGCTGCCGGTCAACATCACTAAATGGAAAGCTCAGACATTTACAAGAATCCTAGAAATGTTCTACAAAAGTGGTAAAAAAAAAAAAAAAAAAAAAAAGTGGACATAAGATGTCTGCAGCTTACATATTCCAGATGTTTCAAAGCCGTGCTCGACCCGTCTTCGGCGAAGGTCTTAGCATGAGAGACACACACAGGAAAGTTTTATAACATTTGACACATATAGTCTGTGTAAGAAGCAGCAGAGTCGAAGGCTCCGCAAGGTTCAGTCTCTCAGGGAAAACAGTGAGAGGTGATGGGTTAGTTTCCGCCCCGCTGGCTCTAAGCAATACAAAGAGGATAATCCTTAAGCATTTCACCATTGCCAGTGATCACAAGCAAGAGGCCAAGGAGGGTTATTTGAGAGCACAGCTCTTTAATCACCAGCAGACCTGGGTTCCTTTTTGATGTGCAATAGTAAATAGTTGAGCTTCATAGGTTGTGTGACTTGTGACTGACAGACTGGTTTTAGAGAAGTGTGGACCACAAAAGTAACCATCAAAACTACTTCAAATCTTTTCTATTCTATTTTTTATCTTGGAGTATGCAGATGGTTTCAAACTAAGATTACTTGCACCTCTTTATGGGAACTTAGCACATTTATTTGATCAAGCTTATCTGAAGCACTGAATAAAGATTTGTTGACATGTATTCGACATACTCAGAATGCTTCTGTTGATGCAACTGCTATATGATATAGTGGACTTCAATGGGAAGAAATGGGTGGAAGGTCCAAATTGCAGTTTCAATGCAGCTTCAAAGGGCTCTACACGATCCCAACCAAGGAACAAGGGTCTTAGCTAGCAAAACGATTGGCCATTTTCAAAAAAAACAAAACAAAAACAAAACATTTATATACTTTTTAGGCACAAATGCTCGTCTTGCAGTAGTACCAAACCAGTGCTTACAAACCAAACGCGCAAAGAAAGTCAAATGCCCTTTTTTAACCTTAGTCTACCGGTTTGTACCCAAGTACACAGTCGAAGAACTAACCGTGCATAACATTTCCAGCGTGATGTATGTACATTGCAGACCTACTGCAAAGACAAGCATTTGTGGTTAAAAAGTATATACATTTTAATTATTCAAAAACAAAATGACAGATCGTTTCGCTAGATATAAGGTTCGTACAGATACTGTAAAATTAAATTTCAGGACTTTCAAGGACTTTTCAAGCACAATTTTTTTTTTCAATCAGAGATCATACTTATAAAACAATGTTTCCTCTTTCAAATAAAAAAAAAAATAGATAAATAAAAATATACAAATAAAAATTGGCAAAAAATAAAGTGAAGAACATTTAATTATCACTACTAAAGTATTGCAAAGTATACTACATTTTTATTATAGTAAAACCACTGTTAATATTCTTAAGGAATATGTGTATATTTATATATATTTTATTTCTATAATCTAAGAAAAAAAAAAAAGTGAAAAAAAAAAATAGAAACCAGAAAACGCCTCGAAATCCTGATTTAACCAAATGATTCACCATACGTACTCCGAAGTCCTGAACTGAATCAAATGAATCACACTCCGTGCTCCAAAGTTTAGATTTAAAGCAAAAGATTTGTAGATCTTCGAAGCGTGTATCACGAATCATTTGATTTAAATCATTTAATTCACAAAATGATTTACAAACCCGTTCTGATCTAAATCAAATGATTCGGATACGCGATTTAAAGTCCCAATCTGATACAAAAGATTTGCGATACATGATCTGTCTTGAATTGCTTCGAAACAGTGAATAATTTTGCGAAACAAAGGTTTATCTGATTCAGAGTTTCGTAGTGCTCCATATAACCCATCACTACATGCTTTTCAAAATCATTACAAGTGATGTCGAAATTTGAAAATGAATGGCTCTTTTAATTTGATCTGGTTTTTGCTAGTTTTTTGGAGTTGCTTGAAATAAACAGTCAATGTCACAAGTTTGAATCAATCGGAGCGGTTCCAGCCTAAATGACTCAGTTGATTTGTTCCTCTTTTCACGTATTTAGCCATGTTTACACAACATTGTCAGTACTACTACTGGCTTAGCTCACTATTTTTCTGACATTAAATTAAACAGGCAAAAAAAGTATCTTGTTTTTTTGAATTGCATGAATTTTGAGTGAAAAGATAGTGGTTAAAAAATTAAACACTTATTTCATTCATTGTCTTTCAATAATTTAAGCACTTTTCAAGTACGTCTTCAGGAATATTGTTATTTTCAAGGGTTTTCCATGTCTTCAATTTCAAAAAGTCAAACTCAAGGATTTCAAGCACTTTAAGCACCTTGTACGAACCCTGTAGATAAACCCCTTATTCCTTGGCTGGGATTGCATAGAGCCCTTTGAAGCTGCACTGAAACTGCTATTTGGACCTTAAACCCCACTGGCTCTCATTGAAATCCACTATATAGAGAATCCTGGAAATCCTTAAAAACCTTAATTTCTTTTCAACTAAAAGAAAGACATCAACATATTAGATTAGTAAATTATCAGGAATTTTTTATTATGGAAGTTAACTAATCCTTTTATTACTGGCGAGAATTTTGCTACATTAACTTGAGTCTTTGGCTTACATAACCATTCACATTAAGTGCTTATAATTACTGTTGACATCAACTGCTAATGAGAAATGCTAAATCAATGTCTTTTAAGTCTTTAGAGCCAGCAAGGGATTTTTTTAAATGCTTGTAAAGTTACTAAATATTGGGATTAATGGATAGTTTGTGCCTCTATCTTCATTTAGTGTGTTAAGGACAAAACACAATCATTAGCATAACTATTCACTGTCTATCTGTGTTATTAAAGAGGATTTTAGCTAATTTCTGTGCAAATGAAAGAGCAAAACAGTTCAGCCGACATTGAGGCAAGCACACAGACAGTCACACGTCAAACATACAGCCCGATAAGCTCACCAAGCTAAATGCATTTTCACTTTCTCAAATTGACTTCCATTCCGTAATTTGAGAATTGTCACATCAGTCTGTGCTCTTAACGATAATCTTCCACACTTGCATATCAACAGCTATAAAAGATCTGCTTTGTCCAACACCACACAGCCATTATTGTGTTATTCTATATTTATATATTTTTAATCTACTTAGTAGGTAAAAGCAAACAAACACATTCACTTGTTAATACAGCTTTCTAACTACAGCTGGCTTAAATGCATTCTAATTCACCAGGAAGAAAACAGACGTGTGTTCACACAAGCAATAGACCACTAGGGATCTGTAAATGTCACATAAATCATACACTGAGCTTAAAATCCTTAGAGGCACTGAGTACAAAACAGACCTCTGTTCAAGGCTTTCTGGTAAAATATATATATAAAGCAAAAACCTATATAAAATATTTAGTGCACTTCCTGTTTCATAAAGAACTAATTCTCTAAAAATCCTTGTATGCTGAATTACGGTCACAGAGCAGAAGTGAAAAAACCAAGACAGAAATATGCAGCGAGGAAACTCTGTTTCTAGAAAAGCAAAGGAGTGAGTAGGTCATGCAGTGAGTCTTTTCTGAACATCCTGATGAGCTGTATTAAAATGCAAACACAGACTGGAGAGAATAGTAGTTAAAAATAAAAATATACACCATAAATTGTATTAATCATATTTAAGTATTTAAATTGTCATTCTCAATTAACACATTCAACATAGCAGAAACAAGACAATCCATCTAAATACTGTTCCACTCAGTTCTGAGTCACATTATCATACTTTCTTGTGGAAGATATTGATTAGAGATATTGGTTAGGCCAGCAGACCTCTTTGTAGAGGTTTTTTTTTTTTTTTAATCAATGATTAAGTCAAAGACTACAATGAAGCTCAATTAAACGTGTGCTAGGATCTTCTGTGGCCCTCATAATTTTATAACTACAAAGGCACTGTTCTGTAACTGTAGCCTGCACTCACCTCTTTGGCTCTCTGAACTGCGTCACTAGCAGGATTCCTGATTTGTGGTGAAGACTTGGTGTTTATCTTGTCGTACAGCTGAAAAAGTGAAAATGGATAAATGAACAATCACAAGATTTCTTTACGCTATTAAAACACTGTAGCAAGGACAGATGAGGATCCTTTAAAATTCATCCTTGATCAAAACAAAATTCAACATCATAATCAGTGTTCAATAACAAGCCAATATGTTGGATAATTTTGTTTCTTGAGTAGACAATAATCAATAAGCAGCGAACTCTTTCTCATCCACACAAACATTGACATTGCACTAACAGTACTTCTTTTGTTTACGGCCAACAAATTTGACATTAAAACTTAACAGCTCTACTGCATTCAACAGGTTATAGTATAATGTGTTTTAATCAATGTATTAACATGTATCCAGTGTTCTGCAGTGGTTTTCCTCTGCACATCGGTCAGGTGCAGCATGTTGTGAGTTGCGTGAATATAAATGTTCTTGCAAACCACATCCAGTTTATGTGGTTCTTCAGAGACTAGATTCAAAGGACAAACCAGGTCATGAGAAAAAAAAAATATAAAACATTCATGGTATGCTATTTGTCAGTGCTGTTCTGCAATTCACAACATGACACAAAAAAGAACAGAACTGTCAGTGCGACGGAGGAAAAAATTGCTACACCTCCAGCAACAAGGAATATGCTTACTAAAGAAAGTTTGGATCGTAGGTTACTCACCAGATCCAAAGAAAAAACAACCAAAACCAAGGTTAAACTCCAGATAAAGTTGGCCCTGATAGGATCTCAACCCCTCTGTCCTCTGTTTCATTAAGGTAGAGTTACACAGAGCTTGAATGGAGAGGATGGCAAAGTCTGGAGCAGCTCTTCTGATACCGCTGGAGCCGCAACAGTGAAAAAGCATGGAGGCTGACAATAGGTGCTATTGTTTCCCTCCCTATTCAGGGTAGGAGTTGAGTTCTCAATGGGACAACGCGCATTCACAGCCTCCTAGTGATAATCTTACCCACAGACTACTGGCATAAGGGGCGTGCCCTCCTCTCTGCTTTCCTCTGGCCTGTGGCTATGGTGACAGGCCCTATCATCCACACTGGCTTGTACCGAGCTGTACGCCTCTCTATAGAGGCCTTGGTAAAGTGGGGAAAGTCCACAGCTGCACTTATTCACACACACAAAAAATGCATAACGCTGTAGTACTGAAAGACTGGTGCAACGTGTGTGCTTGGGCACGCATTGAAAGATGCAATGAATGAACAAAGAACAATGAATGAAATCCATTGAGTTTTCAAGTAAACACAAAAAAGATGAGAATGAAAATTTTGAAATTGGTCTACTGACACTTGATGTTAGATCAGCTGTGCTAAGCAGAAAAATAAAACTGCAAGTTAGCTATAGCTAGTAATTTCAAGTAGATATCTGTTGCATGGAGGGCTTTTTGTTTGGGCGATGGAAGGCTAATGATTAAGGAAGTAGGTTGTTAGCAGTTCTCTACGGAAGTGACTAAGATCTATTTTGCATTACAACTGGTGCAATTACCCACAAATCGCTCCTCAGGGAGTGTGCCGGCAGTGAGTTTATTGTAAGATGATTTGGCTAAAAACTGTCTGCTATATGTCAAGAAACCAAATCCAACCTGCGTAGACAGGTCATTGCATAGCCAAAATTACAGATAATAGTTAATAAAAAGTTATTTTAGTGAATTTCAGGCTTCATAATGCTCCTGCATTATAATGTACAGCATGATTTGCATTTAACTGTGTTATTAAATGTTAATTTTTATTTTTTTTTAAATTAAATTTAATGTTTTTAAATATAAATTTATATGTTAAACTGAGCATTAAAAGGATAGCTTACCCAAAAATTCTGTCATTAATTACTCACCCTCATGTTGTTCTAAACCCGTAAGACCTTTGTTCATATTTGAAACACAAATTATGATTTTCCAATTCAAAATTCCATACTTTTCCAAACTCAAATGCCCAAACCTCTCAGTAGTTTTTAGGCCATATTTAACATAAATTGTTCACAGAGCATTATTTTCAGCTTCATATTTGGTATATAGTAGAGTCATCTGTAAATATTCTTATTTTTTATTTCATATTTCTAACATTTATATATTTTTTATATTTTTATTTAATATTTTAATACATTTTTACAATTTTTTGAAGTGACAAAGGGCAGTATGCCATATACAAGGCCGTAGGTCTTTTAAATGTATAGTCTGTGGTGGCCAAGAAACCACACTGTGAAATGAACTGATGGCACAATAGGTGGATCAGTTTGTATTGTCCTGTTTGCTAAGTTTTATGGTTTTTAAAAGCACATAAAAGTCTGCATATATTTTTTTAATTTTTGCAAAAGTCCCTGAGGCTATGTAATACTGTGCTAAGAATATAGGGAGAAGAAACCCAAAATGCTTGCAACCTAATTTTTGCATAATGAAAAAGTGCATCTTGAATTAATTCCGTTGTATTTCACAATCACTAAAGAATCACTAAACAGCTGCCATGAAACCTTGCTTCTTGTACTATACATGTATTTTCATTAAATTCTTACTTTTCTATTATAAAAAAAAAAAAAAAAAACTAAATAGGGGCAAAGTCTGGGGAAACACATTTTCCATACTCTGCTTTCTTTTTTCCATACTTTTCCAGACTTGGAAAATACTTCAACCGCATTCCATACTTTTCCAAACCCCGTAGGAACCCTGGTAAGTTTTTGAATTTTCATTTTTGAGTGAACTATCCCTTTAAGGCAAAGGTAGTATAAATGTTAAAAAAAAAAAAAAAAAAAACTTTTTTTTCAAATATAATCTGGCAGCCTGCACAACCTTACATCCCCAGAAATTGCATAAAGCCAGGTAATCAGATTGGAACAGCAGTTTCTGTGAACTCTCGCCATTTTTATGTGAAATACGCATCAGAAAGGCTGTGGATGACTGAGACTAGGTTCTTGCTGATTCATCAAAAGCAAAAATGTGACATTTTCTTCTGAAAAGTTCAAAGCAAGATAATGTAACAAGATGCAACAGCATCTTAACACATTAGACTCTGTGGTTTAATAAAGGATTTTATGTATGTATATGAGTGCATCTGCCTGTATGTGACAGTCTCTTACATCAAGCAATGTGTGGAGGTGATGGTCCTGGAAGACGCTGTGTAGAAAGTCCAGGTCTTTCTCACTGCAGTCCGTCAGCGCATGGATTTCCTCCAAACTGTCTAGCACTTGTGACACAGCCCCTTTACATGTACACACAAACACAATTGACCACACATCGTGACTTTTAAATACTCAGGAAAAACATCATAACTTGATTGAAAAGAAGCAGGAAAACACTTTGTAAGGGGGCAGACGGTGACACCTACTTTCCGCTGCTAGTAGTCCTGCAGGGTGGCCAGCATAGAAACAAGCAACAAGCATTATTTAACAATACAGAGATGATTGTGAAATGAATAGAGATGGGATTCACCCACACTCTTAAAACAATCAATTGGAGAAGTTTGTGAATAACAACTCACATGCAAATTATATTTTGAGTACGATATCAAAAACAGGTACAAAACTGTCACTGGGGCATTATCCTTTCATATAATACTTTAAGTTACTAATGTGTACCAGTTAGGGGTAAATAAGCTACAAATATGTATCCTTTAGCTTTTGGATATCACCATTTTTCTGAGAGTGTATATTTTTAAGGATATGTAATAATTTTTATTAAAAATTGTGACACATTGAATCTTGTGTTAAATTTTGCAAAAAAGGGAACGTGACCACAGATATGTGGAAAAAAAAAACAGGAAACATGAACCAGACTCTAAACCAAACCATTAGTAATTTGTTTGTGAGTTTGTGAAATGTACATACTGTAAGGTCTTTTAAACAAGACACAAGAAAACTCTCTTTGACAACTGCCTAAATATTTGAATGGTGCTTGCCTATGCAGAGATCCTCAGCATAATGACAGGGTGTTTTGGGTAGCCGTCAGGGCATTGCTTAGCAGTTCCTAGGACATTTGCTCACTGGTTCAAGTCAAAAGAGTGAACCCTACATTTTAATGACATTCTGATCCCACTGCTCAGGTCTCTCTTTCAGTGTAATTGTACATATTTTTTTGTCTATTTTGTTGTCTGCCAGGCATCATTCTTGCCTGTAGCAGGATGAGCTATTGAGACTTAGACAGGGCTCTACAGTGCAACAATTTCAGTCACATTTGCGACTGAAAACTACTGCGTGCGGCTTTGAAAAAAATATTTAGGAGCACCATGGGTGAGTGACCCGATCAACATATCTGTGTTTGCGCTGAGGGGAGCTTCAAAAGTTTCTATGTGTTTTTGCAATGTTGAATAATGTATCACAGACATATCTCATGAATCCTTTCATAAACAAAGTGTAGAGAGAGTGTAAATAAGAGATTCATTGTGCAAGTTAATATTAAGTGACTTACATTGTCTGATGTTAACACTATTGCCTGATTGTGCTCTATTTTGTGGTTAAAAATAGTTTGAAACAAGTCACAACCAAGGCTCTGCGCATCTCCATTCAAACACAGCGTTGTTTCGTTTATGAATGAATGTGCATTTTTAAACGAATCTAGTGAGTCAATGATTGAATTTCCCATTCATACAGTCACTTGCTTATTTCCTGAATGATTCAGCCGTTCAAACGAATCAAATGAATGATTCAGTAATTAAATCAGTGACTTGCCGCCAACTACTGCCATTTCATTTTTAAAGCATCTTTTCAGTTATTTAAATCATTTAATATTTCTGTATTCAAAATTTTATATTTAAAACCTTAATCTCAACATGAGTTTATGAATTTGATTGCACCCATGCCACCTCTGAGCCTCATTAAACATATGAAAACACACCTACAAGAAACTTTTGTGTTTTTCTGTGCCAGCTCTGTAGTACAAATTAATTTTGTTAATACTGGTTTCATTTGATTGGTAACTCATTTTTTGATCAGATTTTTTTTTTTTTTTATTAGAAGGTGCTCCTGAAATTTTGACTCTGCTCCTAAAATTTTTAAGAGAAAAGTGTAAAAGAGAAAAGCGTAGAGCCCTGCTTAGAGGTTTATTATTATTATGTTTTAATTCCCTAAGTGTTTCCCAACAACTGTACTGTGGAAAACTATCATAAACTTTCTTTACTCAAGTAACACTGTCTAAAGGCTAAAGTTTTAGTGTGACTGAAGAGTGGAGAAAAGTCTTCGCATTTGCCGCCTTGTTGAGGCCAATACACTTTTGTACATTTTAACTATTCTGTGCATAGTGGTTCATCTTTTATATCATGAGATGGAAACGGAAAACCTGAATGCCCATATAGCTACAATAAACCCGAAAACCTGTAAATTGATGAAAATGTAACTCAATTAATTTACTGCCTCAGATGTCGCTGTTCTAATGACGGACAAAACACAGATTTCCGTCATTTGCTCATCAAAAAACCTCGTTAAATAGATCTGAGTATGATTTTCAGAAATGCTAAGTGCAATTCATCGCCTCAGAGTTCTAAGATTCTATCTGCATTCTGAGCACTTTTAAGATACTGAGCTTCAAAGTTTTTGTGTTCCATAGACTTCTGTAAACAGAACCATTTTTGTTTTCTAAAAAAGGCCCAAAATGTACACAGCTTACAAAAGAAACATAACATAATGCAAACAAATTGTCACCAAATAAAAATATGTGTATAACTCTGAAATGTGTATAATTTTGAAAAAAATGTCAGATGGAACCTTATAATTCTAAGATGACGAATTGTATGATCATATAAAGCCAAAATACCAACTCTGACGATGCAATGTTTGATTACTGGAAAAAAAAAAAAAAAAAAAAAATCCGCTTTCAGTTTTGTTTTGTTTTTTTAAGTGGTGGGCCGTGGAATTTTTCTGTGCCACGGCACAAGAAAGGTTAGGACAAACTGCCCTGAATTGTGGGCCATACTGACTGTGATGCTTGTCTTAGCATGCTACTAACAAGTACTACTCACTTTCTCTGCAAGAAAGATACCACCAAAGTAACCAAAACACTGTCTTGAGATACTACAAATCTCACAAAACATCTCTTCAGGAAGACAGAGTGGGCCTCAGCTGATGTTGCATCGTTGCTGGTTGCTGTAGTACCTGATGAAGTAGGGTCTTCAGAAAAGTCAGGCAGTTCTTCAGGTGGGTCTCCGTAGAAAGAGTTGAACTTGTGACTGGAAACTGCGGCAAGCACTGCACCCTGTCAAACCGCACAGATATGGATCAACTCGTGTACATCAATTTCCTGAGAATGGCCTAATTTTTATTTGTGGTTTTTATTTTAGTCTGCAGAACATTCATGTTAATCGTGCATGAGAGCAGCTGCCAAAGCAACATGGCGAGCCTGTAAAGTGCTGATGCCTCACTTTTAGCTTCCTCCTGGCATTGAACTTCCTCAGCTGCTCAACAGTCTCAGGAAGGTGGATCTTGTAGGCATAGCGGTCTCTCTCCTAAAATAAAATACACACTTTAAATGGTGCTTATTCACCTCATTGAAGAAGGACATCTTAAGTCCATAAAAACCTTTAAAATGTATAAATATATATAATGTTTGCTTCCCAATTAAATGTAATCATTTTATGTATATATGTGACCCTGGACCACAAAACCAGCCTTAATTAGAATGGGTACATTTGTAGAAATAGCGAAAAAAAATAGTATGGGTCAACATTATTAATATTTCTTTAATGTCAATAATCATTAAGATAAGTAAAGATCAGGTTCTATGAAAAAATTTGGTACATTTCCAACCACAAATATATCAAAACTTAATCTTTAATTAGTATGTACATTCTTAAGAACGTAATTTGGACAACTTTAAAGGCGTTTTTCTTAATATTTTTATTTTTTTGCACCCTCAGATTCCAGATTTTCAAATAGTTGTATCTTGGCCAAATATTGTCCTATCCTAACAAACCATACATCAATGGTAAGCTTATTTATTCTTTCAGATAATCTCAATTTCGAAAAATTATGACTGGTTTTGTGGTTCAGGCTCATATATAGCAATCAGATTAATACATGACAAACATTAGTAAGATCAGTCAACAGATTTATCTCGAGTGGTGTTGATACCTTGAGCCAGGGGTGGTTGAGAGCTTCATATACTGTGATCCTCTCTGCAGGGTCCAGCATCAGCATACGGCGTACCAGGTCTTTGGCACTCTCGGAGATCTGGCCCCATTGCCGGGGGTTCATCTGTACAGCAAACACATATATAAATGGACAAATCCAGATCCTCTGATACCACTTTTCCAACAAAATGTTTCTGGCACCAGTGCCCAGAACCTGACAACGTTCACGTTGACAGTGATGACACTTAGTACTAATGACTTAAATTTCAGTCTGTTCATCACACAAAGCTCAGCAAATGGCTTCCGAAAAAGAATGCTGGTCTAGCACGGTCTGCTTTTATAATAAGTTTAATATCACCTTCCACTTACAAACAAAAATATAAAATATAAGTCTAACTTTTTTACTTATTCATTTTAATAAAGAAATTCACCCACAAATTTAATTAAAATGACTATCAATAATCTTAATTCTGATTCTCTGACCAAATTAGAGAACCAAAACTAACTGAAGCTCTTTTCACAGTTTACATGGTGAGAATATAATCTGATTTTAGTGGTTCCCGATTTGAAATCAGTTGAGTGTGAAGCCAATTTTTCAAGCCCTAATATGTCTTTATTCAGGTAAACAAATGGAAAGGAGCTATAGTGGACACTGGCTCCAATGCACTGGCAAGAAAGGGATGGACCAAATGCTGGACCACTGTTCTTTTTAACTGATTTGTGTGTATTATGTAACCGTCTTAAGGAAGAAGTTCACTCCCAGAACAATAATTTACAGATAATTTACTCACCCCCTTGTCATCCAAGATGTTCATGTCTTTCTTTCTTCGGTCATAAAGAAATTATGTTTCTTTAGGAGAAAATTTCAGGAATGCCCTCCATGTAGTGGACTTCTATGGTGCCCACGAGTTTGAACTTCCAAAATGCAGTTTAAATGCAACTTCAAAGAGCTCTAAACGATCCCAGCCGAGGAAGAAGGGTCTTATCTAGTCTTGTCTAGCTCTGCGTGAACTCTGTGCACTCCGGTTCAAGACAGTTAGGGTATGTCCCTAGGGTGTTTGACCCTCCTTGCGCGTTCACTTTGTAAACACTGGGTCGGTACTTCTGCAGAGATGTAGGACAATTTTGAAGTTGGAGGAGAAAATGAGATAGGAGTTTTTTTTAACATTCCCTAGCTGTATTGACCCGGAATGCACAGAGTTCACGCAGAGCTAGACAAGACGAGCATTTGCAGTTAAGAAGTATATAAATTGTAATTCGTTTTAGAAAATAATCTTTCCCTAGATAAGGGATCATTTAGAGCCCTCTGAAGCTGCATTTAAACTGCATTTTGGAAGTTTAAACTCGCAGGCGCAAGTCCACTATATGGAGAAAAATCCTGAAATGTTTGCCCTTAAAAAAACAATTTGTTCATGGCATCTTGGATGGGGTGTAAAAGGGGGTGAGTAAATTATCTGTACATTTTTGTTCTGGAAGTGCACTTTAAAGTGTCTTACTTCAGCCCTTAAACAAATCAGTATACAGTATGTTGCTGCTTTTACCTCACTTCAGCCGATTTTAAAGGCCTCGAGGATATTTCCATTATGCCTTTGTTTAATCTAATTTACCTTATATTTTCCTTTAATGATTGCTTCAAACAGGCGCTCTTTGGTGCCATAGAAGGGCAGGCAGCCACTCAGGAGGATGAAGAGAATGACTCCGCAGCCCCAAACATCCACAGGCTTACCGTACGGTTCTCTTTTCACCACCTCAGGGGCCATGAAGTGCGGAGTGCCCACCCGGCCTACAGCACAGACAACACGTCATGCGTGTATCCATTCAGATACATACAAAAGAGCTGGCACTGATACAAGATTTGAACAATTAAACACAATCATGCACTCACAAACAGCATTAGTCACAAAGAGCTGATTAATCAGATGCCTGAATGCTTCAAAAGACTCAATTTCTAAAGTGATACTGAGGGAGAGTTAGTCCTACACATAAAATTAGGAACTGAATGCATGAATGCATTAGTCTTTCGAGTTTCAGTTCTTCAAACCAAAATATATTCAAATATGACAGTGTTTCCTATGAAGTTTGTGCTTCAGTTCACATGCTTTTTAGTCAACCATATTGACTAAAAGTTTGTCTATGCATGCACTGAAGCCCTGGCATATGTTCATGTGTTCTATGTCAGAAATTTGACCTATAACAATTCAGCCACTAATACCTCCAGCCACTAATCCAGACTCTCCCAGCTGTATCGCCACACCAAAGCCTCCAAGTTTCACCGGAGCAGAGTTCTCCTTTGATGCCAGCAACACACAATGAGGCTACAAAAAAAAAAAGACATGTTACTCTGTTATACAGACCTCTCTGATACTGACACTAGAAGTCAAGTGAAGTGAAACTTTTATATGTGATTGTGTGTGTGTCCAACAACATCACACTATTTAATGTAATAATATGATTGATGTAATATGATGTTGAGTAATGTGATTCACAGGATAACCCCCATATATCAATAAATAAAGAAAGACTCCCCTTTATTTAATTTTAATTTAAACAAAATCTACACAGGATATTTAAGTGAAGTATTGTTGTTTGTAGTCTCTGTATGTGCAAAAAAAAACTCAAGAAGTGGAATATAAACCATGAGTAAAATATTGTCAAAAGAAAAACACGATTAAATATTTAAAATATACAATTATTGCTGTAACTGTTCAACAGATTTCATCTATCTGTTGCGGTGATCACGTGATGCAAGGTGGAGTTGATGTGGTTTTGACACACACTTTCCCCCTTTAAAAGATCATGCACGCTTTGTCTTGATGCTAACTGGTGCACTGAGGTAAGCAAGCGTTAAAACTAAAAAAGGAAGAGCCTTTAAAAAAGGAAGCTTGCAAAAACAGATCTGACTCGAGATTTAAAAAAACACTCAAAAAGAAACACAACAGATGAGTTCTCTGATGGACAGAATTTACAGGGTAAGCAATTCTCCAATTACCTAATGTGCATGAGACATTTTGTTGCAAGGCAGTAAAGTGTAATGTCGCTGGTAAGCATTATAATGATATCTGCTATTTTCTTTTATACACATATGCAATGACAAAAAACAATCAGCAGTTTTTCCCCACTGCACCGCCAACCATGATGTTGAAAAGTCCCCAGAAACACTGTCAGACGGACAACACTAGCTTGCAGCTCCCGCTGGCTATTTTCTACGCACTCTTTTCCCTGTTCGGGTTGTCTGGAAACCTGCTGGCTCTCTGGGTGTTTTTGCGAGTACAAATGAAGAAAAACTCTCTTCGGATTTTTCTGATTAACCTGGCTCTGGCTGACTTACTCCTTGTGACCTGCCTGCCTTTCCGAGTGTTGTACCATTCCAACAATGACCGGTGGATGCTGTCACCATCACTATGCAGGATAGTGGGCATTGTCTTTTACGTGAACATGTACATTAGTATAGTCCTACTGGGCTTCATTAGTGTCGATCGTTATTTGAAGCTCCACAGGTCATCCAGTAGGCAGCTGTTCCTGCATAGCCGATGGAGTGTGCTTCTCTGCTGTGTCATCTGGGCCGTGGCGCTTACTTGTGGCATCTGCCTCATTGTCCTGAATACGGAGAATGGTGAATCCCAAAAGTGCTTCCAGTATAAAAAAATGTATGACTCCAAATGGAAAGCCTACTTGAACTTTGCCACCGTGGGTATGTTTTGGCTGGTCTATGGTGCGTTGGTAATCTCCTACGGAAGGATCGGAATAAAACTCCTAACAACCTCCAAAGAGAAACCGGATTTCCCAAATGCTGCCAAGTACAACAAAACAGCATGGAAGTCCTTCTTTGTGCTCTTCCTCTTCACAATATGTTTTGTGCCCTACCACTCTGTACGGATTTTCTACATCATGTCACAGCTAGACACCTCTTGCGAGTGGATAAATGTGTTGGATAAAACCAATGAAGCAGTTCTGCTACTGTCTGCCTTTAATAGTTGTCTGGATCCAGTCATGTACTTTTTGTTCTGTAGTTCAATTCGCAAAGTGATACTGAAGATGATCTGTAATAGCTTCTGTCAGCAAAACGCCAGAGGACTGATCAGTTCTTCTGACACTCCACAAGAGCTGCCAAATATCTCTGCAGCTGTGCCTATGACAGACGCTCAGGACGTCAAACTATCAAAGACAACACAGATAAATGGCTACTGTGTGAGTTTCGAAAACATATAAACCATGTCCTATGGGAAAGTTTGTGCGTGTGTGTGTCTATTATGCAAGTAAAGAATGTGATAATATTTACATGCATACAACAGTTAAAAGAAAACTAAAGGAAATGCAGTGTTATGCTGTGAACAGTGCAGAGCATGTCTGTGGATTAACTCTTGATATTTATCAGAAACACTACCTTTTTATATAAGTTACATTAATACATTTTACAAAATGACCATACAAAAAGTTAACAGGTCCTTCGACATTATTTAGTGCATCATGAACTAACAATGAACAACATTTTTAGAGCATGTATTAATCTAAGTAAGTTAAATAAAACATTAAAAATTTATTTATAAGTATACTAATGTTTATTGTAAATACAAGTTTGTTCATTATACATTAACTTGTGTGACTTTTTTTCAGCTTAAAATGTTAAAAATGTATTGGTATATATAAAAAACTAACATTAACCAAAATTAATAAGTGCGGTAAAATAATTGTTTACTGTTAGTTCATGATACCCAAGGCATCAACTAACGTTAACAAACAGAACTTTATTGTAGAAGCTGCAATGCTTCTGTTCATAGAATAGGATGAAATTCAATTATGTTATGTTGTGCATATGAAATTACTCACATGAATACAAGCTAGTTTCTTACTGTCCTTTTCTAAGAACAAACTCTATGTATTTAAATTCTATGTAGTGCTGGACAAAGATTAATCGCGATTAATTGCATCAAAATAAAAGTATTTGTTTATATAATATATGTGTGTGTACTGTGTATATTTATTATGTATATATAAAGATATACACATACAGTATATATTTAAAAAAATATATATTTACATATATTTATATTCATATTATTTATATTATATATAAATATATTTCATACATAAACAACATTTTTCTTAAATATATACATGCATGTGTATTTTTTATTTATTTGTTTTTTTTTCAGATTTATTTTTGGCCTTTTTTCCTTTATTATGATAAGACAAATCATACAGGATAGGAAGCGAAGTGGAGAGAGAGAAGGGGGCGGGATCGGGAAAGGTCTTCGAGCTGGGATTTGAACTCGGGAAGCCCGTAGCTCAACGGCGCTGCATGTCGGCACACTGCCCAAAAGGCTATCTGCGCCAACATGCATGTGTATTTATATATGAAGATGCAAAACCAGCTAAAAGCTATCTTGGTCAAAAATGAGATAACGATACTGAGTGAATGCTCCTGACACATAGTATACGTCCACCAAATACTTTTACTTCAAACTCGCTAAATTCCAGCCTCAGTCCAACCAGAAGTACCAGTACTTACATAGAAACCTATACAAAGTAGCCAGAAAGAAATGCTGATTTTAAAGAAATACGTCAGATGGATTTAGAGGCTTTTGCATCTGAACTCTTCATATACACAATAAATAAACACAGTACACACACATATACTACGTACACACAAAAAAACCCTGTTTATTTTGGATGCGATTAATCGCCATTAATCGCGATTAATCGCTGTCCAGCACTAATTCTATGTACTGCAATAATACAAAATCATTTGTAATGGACTGCATTCACTGTGTAAAAATAGGAGAAAACTATTAAACTTGTACAAGAACAGTAATTTAACAGCAGTTCAACTGATACAATGGCATCATGCATTGGCATGTGAAGTAGCACAGGTATATTTGTAGCGATAGCCAAAATATATTGTATGGGTCAAAATTTGTGACTTTTCTTTTATGCCAAAATTCATTAGGATATTAAGTAAAGATAATGTTCCATGAAGATATTTTGTAAATTTCCTACTGTAAACATTTGATTAGTAATATGCATTGCTAAGAACTTCTTTTGGACAACTTTAAAGGCAATTTTCTCAATATTTTCAATTTTTTTTTTTTTTTTTGTTGCACTCTCAGACTAGCTGTCTCAGACTCAAATAGCTGTATCATAAACCATACATCCATGAAAAGTTTATTTATTCAGCATTCAGATGATGTATAAATCTCAATTTCGAAAAATTGACACTTACGACTGGTTTCGTGGTCCAGGGTCACATATTTACTATATTCTATACCACACAATTAGAAAATCAAAGGGGTTAACAGCCACAAAGAGCAGCACAGGGCTTTAGGTGCCCCCTAGTGGTAAAACACCTTCTCATTCACAAGAGTAGGGCACAATAAGAGGAACAAAAGACTTGACATAAGAGTGGCTCCATATGTGATGCATAAAGCACAAGTGATCGTTCAAAATGGCTTATTTACTGTGAACAGAAAAATATTGAAATGCATACACAAAAAGATTAATAATTTTTGTCAGTTGTATTATAGTTATATATTTAATAATTAATTATTAATTGATTAATTCATCAATTAATCAAAAATTGATTAAAAATGATTAAATCACAGGTGAAATGAAAGAAAAGCTTGAGTTTGGTGCAAACTGCCACAAAAAGAATGTTTTCAGGATGTGGTCAGAACTGAACATACAGAGTTCCTATGTGAAGCACACACTCCACCCACAAACAGCTTACACATGCACACGATTCTTCAAGTGAAACGTAATGACCACGAGTTTCAGAAGATAACTTCAGAAGACAAGGAATAAGCATCATGTTTGTGCAACGGAATGGTACAGACAGTAATCAAAGGTAAACCGATTTGAATCTTACACTTTCCCACTGGTTGGGTTCAGACTTTTATCTCAAGACAATAATTATTTTTGTTTCCACAGCATATGCTTTACATTTCTGTGGTACCTTGCGGGTTTGTAGGTTAGTTTTAGTATTTCCAATCAACTTGTTGAATTTTCCAAAACAACGGAGGTCACAATTTTGGTCAATCAATATCATTCACTTAAAATTCAGTTTGTTGTTCAACCATGTACGTTCACAGAGAAAGCAAACTAGTTTTGCTACAGTACATTTACAACAATTATTTATCAGAACATTTGCAAAAATACCTGAATTTTCTTGTATTAATAAAGAAGTACTAAAGCAAGTGATATCTGTTTCTACATCGGAGATGTTGGACGAGGAAATCAGTTTTTCCACTCTTCTCTCTAAAACAGTGGTTTGATAATATCCAGGTCACAATTTAGCACTGATGTGTGTAATTAGTTTCATCAGTTGCAGCTCTTTAATGGGTTGTGGCTTAGCGAAACTCTATATATTCGCTTCTGTAGAAACCAGGTTGTTAAGGTGAATACTGGGGTTTGCTGTCATTTTGCTGTGGTAGTTCAGTTTAGTTTGAACATAATCCTTCTTAGTGCTTGATGTTTCCTATCATTCACTTTTGGATTTCACCCACTATTTTTCTTCGCTGATGCAGTCTTGCAATGCTTTGTGTCAACAATCATAAAGGTTGTTGTTCTTAAAGAAGTCCACTTCCAAAACAAGGATCTTTCTTTGTTCAGTCACAAAGAAATTGTTTTTTTTGAGGAAAACATTCCAGGGTTTTTCTCCATATAATGGACTGCTATGGTGCCCCGATTTTGAACTTCCAAAAGGCAGTTTAAATGCGGCTTCAAACGATCCCAAATGCAGTTGTAAACGATCCCAGCCGAGGAAGAAGGGTCTTATCTAGCAAAACGGTTATTTTCATTAAAAAATACAATTTAAATACTTTTTAATCTCAAACACTCGTCTTGCCTTTCTCTCCATGAACTCTGTGTATTCCGACTCAAGACAGTTAGGGAATGTCGAGAAACTCGTATTTTCTCCTTCAATTTCAAAATCATTTCAAAATCATCCTACATCACTGCAGAAGTTCTGACCCAGTCTTTGCAACGTGAACATGCAAAAAAGATCAAACACCCTTAACAAAAAAGGTAAAACAGCGATATAGGGCATTTTTGAAGTTGAGGGAGAACATGAGATGGGAGTTTTTCGACATACTCTAACTGTCATGAACCGGAACAAAAACATTTTAGGCAGAGTAAGACAAGACGAGCGTTTGGCATCAAAAAGCATATAATATATTTTTATTAAAATAACCGATCGATACACTAGATAAGACCCTTCTTTCTAGGCTGGCATTTAAACTGCATTTTGAAAGTTCAAAATTGGGGCACCATATCAGTCCATTATATGGAGAAAAATGCTAAAACGTTTTCCTCAAAAAACAATTTCTTTACAACTGAAGAAAGAAAAACATGAACACTGGGTGACAAGGGGGTGAGTAAATTATTTTTAAATTGTTGTTCTAGAAGTGGACTTCTCCTTTAAAACACCAAACAATTGGGCTGTTAAGCTTACAGCAGTTTTTCAGGATTCTTTGATGAATAGAAAATTCAAAATAACAGCATTTATTTGAAACCAAAATGTTATTTAATAGGGATGTGACAGGATCTCACGGCACGATTTTGTGACAATATCCTCGCAAAACATTTTGCAGTGTATACATTATATCTACTGGATTAATCCTTAAAATATCAAGATTTCGATTCAAACACCCATGCGATCTTATTCCTGAATGACAATGATTTAGCTATGTCTATTAGGACGGTTTCACATCGCGAGTGCAGTGGAGCGTGAGAAGCACGTTTTGTCGCTGCCCATGTTAGGTCTACTCAGGGCCAATTATAAAATTCTGATGCAATGATGCATTTACTCGCTGTGTAATTCGGTTTGTGGTCGGCTACTACGATGTCTCTGGACCGAAAGCAGTTGCATGAGTGCAAAAGTCTGACACAAAAATAAAATCACCAACAAAAATACAATGCTGGTAGGCGCAGCTGTTTAGAGGTTATTTTCAGTTAATAACATCACAGAAATGGGCAAATGGTACTTAACCAGTAAAAAGACAGAACGGCAGTGCATGTGTGAACAGCGCATTTTTTAAATTTACCAGTAAAGTCGTTCCGTTAATTTTACAGCAATTTACTGGTATTACTGTATGAAAAGTGTCTAATGTAAAGATGACATACAGTAGTAATAAAAACATTTTTTAAGCACTAAATCAGCATATTAGATTGATTTCTAAAGGATCATCTGACAATGAAGTGGAATATTAACCAATTAATGTAATTTTTAATTTATGGTCATAAAAAGGCAATACACTGCATGTTATACTATGTATGGTTATGTATTTGACAAATTAAAAACAACAAAAAAAAAATAATAATAGCAAATCCTGCTGCAGTATGTGTCATTGATGTTAATCAAAGAACAAAAGAAAAAGAGAAACCACTCACTGCTTTGCTCACTGATTAACTTTTGTAGTTTGAATCAAGATTAATCTATATTCAGTTTATAGTTTATGCACATAAAACGCAGTTTATGTGAAGACTGGTTTAAGTTTACTTACATTAAAAGCTAATGTTAAAAGTAATAGTATTCAAATAATACTGAATGGCTTGAGGGAAAACTGCATTTAAAAGAAACATCAGTAGCAGTATTGATCAGTGATACTGGTCATAATTAATAGGCTACTTAGTAAAAAGATGCCATTAAACATTTAAAATATATTATTTCTACATCAATTTGGAGATTAAATGTGACATTATAACAATATAACAATATAAATGAAGCAATAAACTAGGGGTGCTCCGATCAGGATTTTTGAGGCCAATCACTGATTGCTGATCAAGGAAGCAGTATTTGCCGATCCGATCACAGATACCGATCTTTTTAAAACCTCATATTAATCATGTACAATTATTTATAGATATGCTCTAGTTAGACACTTCTTCAGGGCCTTTGTTTTTGTTAGTTTTTTTGAGAGGAGAGTTTTTTAATTTGAGGGGTAGAGGGCAGTATTTTTTAGACTTTTTATTTTAAAATATATATATATTTATCTCACATAAATGTTTGATCAATTATTGCACAATAGCTTACACAAAGCCAGGTATGATTTCCACAAATACCATTATTTTGATATCGAACCCAAACATTGTTATCGCAAACAATCTGCTGTCACTTTAATTCTGCGCGTGCAGCACAGACTCCATGCTGAAACGATCTCTACACTTCTGCAGACGCACCGCTCCTGGAACGCACTACTAGACCGCAACCGTGTGCAGCTTGAACGCTTTAATCCGTTAGCATGAGCGCGGAAAAAAATACGCACTGCAAACAGAGGTATGTGAACGTGGCGTTGTGTTTACAGTTCAAGTGTACATGAGCGCCCAGTCTCCAGGAGAGCGCGCGAGCGCTGAATGGTTAAACACTGGAAAGAATTAAAAAGAAATGCAGTTTACAAATAGCGGCGATGCGACACTGATTCTGCTGTGCAAGTAACAATTCCTGTGCTAACTGTGCAACTCGCTTATAGTCAGATGCGATGTGGTGATTGGAAGCCATTTGTGCACTTTTGAGAATGAAAGAGAGAGGGCCCACGGCCACTCACTCGTGCTGTTTGTGAAATTACAGCTCACATAAGGTTTTCAAATTACTTTATAAATTATTAAAATGAAGAAATACGAATTGTCCCTCACCTTCAGCATTATAATTGTTTTACGCCAAAAAGCGCATGAGACGGTGCCGCTGCATGTCGTACCAAACCTCTCACGGCAGGCGCGTCATCAGCTTTAGATCGGTTTATAAGATCTGCCTTTTTAGAGACCGCCAATCAAACATCCTCAAGGGATTATCGTCCGATAATGATTGGTAGCCGATCAATCAGAACACCCCTACAATAAACCCAAAGAAGCCATGGTTTACAATGAATTTATAAGAGCCAAGGGGCGTCGTTAGGCACGATGTCTCATTTTCGGATGCTGCGTCCTCCGGAAGTCACATTGAAAGGCTGCACACATCATTAAGGATGTCTTATTTAAGAAAAGTAACCATAATAAAAATTGACTGTTATTGCTTGTGAGGTGTAAAATATTACAATTTCTTCTTTACTTTGCAATTTGATGGTGACTTTTCTTAAATGAGACTTCTCTGATGACGTATGCAGCCTTCGAATGCGACCTCCGGAGGATGCAGCTTTCGAAATGAGACATCAAAGGTGTTTGTAGATTAATTTACAACAGCTCTGAATGTGGCTCAACCAGAATCAATGACCGGAACGATCCGTTTTATAATATGTGATTGATCACAATTAATTACAGAAAAATGTGAATTTAATTAGTTAATTTTTTAAAACAGCACATTTTTTACTTTACAGTGTTACACAAGTATTATTGCTGCAAATTTTAAGACAATTTAACTAAAACATAAATCTTAAAACTTAAATGTCAATGAAAATATATTTGTAAACGTACTATATGCTCAGTAGTTCTAGGCTTCTATGTTGAGTATAGGCCCAAAACACTAAAAATGTCTGTCAATTGTGTTCCCCAGTAAAGGTAACATGGTGGACAGCAGCAAACACAGATGGTATTTTATGCACATATTCCTACTTATCTTTTTTTATATAGCACTTTATACAATATACTGTTTTAAAGTAGCTATGTAAGGTCATGTTGTTATGTGTGTGTGTGTGTTTACTTGTTTTTGCTACACAAGGATAGCAAAACCTGAAATTTTTGACATTGTGGGGACCGGTCTGCGGAATTATTCTGAATGATTAAAAATAGTAAATGATGTTTATCTGAAAGTGTAACGATGCAAACATGTTTTCTGTGAGGGCTAGGTTTAGGGTTAGGGTTGGGTTATGGGATAGACAATATCGTTTGGTCAGTATAAAATCTACAGAAGTCTATGGAAAGTCCCCACAGTTCACAAAAACAAACGTATGTGTGTGTGTGTGTGTGTGTATATATATATATATATATATATATATATATATATATATAAATGTGTGTGCGTGTGTGTGACTCTTAACTGGAAGGATGCTTTGCATTTCCAGTCTCCAGTGTTTCTAGTCAAATTAGCGTATATTCTGAGCTAATAATCTAATGTTAAACCTATTCAAATGTTTTTAAAGTTTAATGAGTGTGTAGATGACACAAAGCTGTCGACTTTAGCTACATTAAAAACAGATGGGCGCTATTTGAATGGGTTCCTTTGGAGAATGGAACAGAAGAACATCCAATCGGAAGTTAGAATTTGTAATGGCAGCACTCATCACGTACTCAGAAAAAAGGTCTATACACACACACACACGTACGCAGACCTCCCTGTTGACTAAAAGGAATACAGAAAAAAATGCTTATTTTTATTTAGAAATGAGAAGGTGCGCGTTTCTTGTTTTCATTTCCTTCTTTCTCTATTTCTGTACCAGATGCATAATACCTGAAGAAAGCCATAAAACCATCCTGCCTTGGCTCTATCTCGCTATGGCTATCCTGGGCCTTCCAACCAATGGAACAGTCTTGGTGGATCTTTGGAGATCAGAGAGGACACCTACTATCATCTTCACACTGAACATAATCATATCAGACCTGCTGATGTGCTGCAGCTTTTTCTTCAGAATAGCCTACCTCAAAGAAAACACCAACTGGAAATCTGGAACTCCAGCCTGCAATGCAGCAGAGCTGATCATTTTCTCTTGCTTCTACATAAACCTCTATTGCAACATGTGTTTCCTTTTGTGGACCAGCATTAATCGCTACACCACAGTGGTAAAACCAGGCTACGCTTTATTTCAGGTCTTTAAACGTACACAGTCTTGTTGGATCCTCTGCTTTTCTACCTGGTTGATTGTCACCACAGTGGTGGGCACTAGCATGGGATTAAAACTCAGCCTACAAATGAATGGGACCTGCTTTGACCAAGTTGTCAATAGTTACATTCTCTATCAAGATCAATTCAATACTATCCACTACTTAGGTGTGTCAACTTTCTTCTTTATTTTGTGCTTGATGTTGGTCAGCTATAGCCTGCTGGTTTTCCATCTGCAGAAGGTAAGAGGAGGAAGTCTAGTCGGTGCTGGATTTGGGCCTGGAGGAGGTCTAAAGGTCCGCAGGAAGATCCTGGCCTCGGTCATAATGTTTGTACTCTGCTTCCTACCGTACCACGTGCAAAGGATTATCTTATTAACATCAAAGCATAAAAACTGCCAGGAAGAGTTCAGGATTAAAACGTTCACCATCTTCATCGCAGCTCTCAGCTGTTGCCTGCATCCTGTCCTCCAGCTGGTGTTCCGTTTGCGCTGCTGTCGGGCCAATCGCAACAACAGGGCCAAACCCAAACCTGAGATCTCCAAGAGCCTGGATACACCTCACATAAATACTATAAATGTGACAGAGCACATGGAAGAACCACAGAAAAATGAAACTGTATTAAGCCACCAACCGTCATAGTTGTGTAAAATTAGAAAAAAAATGGTTTGCAACTTTGCATTTCCTGTGTGATGCTTGCAGCAAAGCTGTGAAACACGCTAACCTCAAAGAAATGTGTTTTGCTATTATTACTGTTTGGTAGATACAAAACTTATGGCCAGTTTACATGGTAGTGTGGTACTTCATTTTTACACAGTATACAATACATACTACAACAGTCCTTGTGAACTATGTTGGAGCGACGTTTTCTGTATTAATGCCAACTAGATTATTATTTCAGTATGGCTTTGTGTTGATATCTTCTTTTGTATTTATTAATTTATAGTATAAAATATTGCAGGCACACAATGTACACTTTGCATGGTCAAACTGCATGACAATATAAAGTCACATACACTGTTTTTCCCAAAGTAGTTTGTCTATATTTTCTCCAGATAAATCAACCAAGTTTAAAACGTTCAGCTGCAGAGGTTATCAGTTCCTCACATGTCACAAACTCAATATTTCCCGGATTATATAATTTACTAATCTGTTGGGTTAAAGGGTTAGTCCACGCAAAAATGAAAATTCTGTCATTAATTTCTCACCCTCATGTCGTTCCAAACCTGTAAGACCTTTGTTACTACCTTTTCTGGGCTTTGAACATGGTAGTAGCATTGCTGTCTATGCAAGGTCAGAAAGTTATCGGATTTAAATCAAAAATATCTTAATTTGTGTTCCAAAGATGACAGAAGGTCTTACGGGTTTGGAACGACATGAGGGTGAGTAATTAATGACAGAATTTTAATTTTTGTGTGAACTGTCCCTTTAAATATACAGTTTAGCATCATTATACACAAATATTTGGCTGCAGAATACTGTGATTGGCCAATCATAATCAAGTATTCTAAAAAGCGGTGTAATAATCAGGGATTTGTGTTAGTGAATGCATTGGTACATTACAGTTGCTGTACTGTTAGTTCTTTTGTTTCTTTTGTTGTTGTTTTGTTTTCAATGTCGCTGGCATGTTAACTCGCAACCGCTCAGAGTTGTAATTAATGGTTGTTTTGCAAAAAACAGTATACCATATAAGGGGAAAAACAGCTCTGTAATCCACATTCAGGTATTGCTGTGTGCTAAAACTACAATAAATTATGCTTCTTAAAAAATGGCATTGATAAAATAAATCAATATAAGCGTCAATGTGATTTTTGCATTTGTTTAGTATAGTACTTCAACTGTGATGTGTCATTTCAACCACAAGAGGTCGTAAAGACAACATTTAAAATCTTTGCAGGTATTACAGCAAGAAAGTCAGGGGACAGGCCAGCTTACAATAGAGCTCCTCTTTGGCTAAAAACACACAATAGCAGATACAGTAAATGATAGTTAAAATCTTTCTTAAAAACCCACTAGAAGTTTTACAGAAAGTCTAGATGATACTCATATGTCTTGTTCATAAACTACCCTTAGTTTTCCTGCATGTGTCAATTTTTAAACAATTCTATAAAAATGAGTTTATGAGCTACTTTGGGAAACAATGATTAAATAACCAAAAACACCTTTTAGAGTTTCACCACAGTTCTACTATGAAAGGCAAGGGCTTCTGTGAAAGGAACCTCGCAATAGAGAACTGAACGTGCATCACACATGCTCAGACCGTCACTTCCTTTAGACAGCCTGTATAGAAAGTTGGTGCAAAACAAAGCAATTTACAGATGCCTGTTGCACACATCATTGACTGCATTTAGAGAGGTAGGCCTATTACATTGCTTATATTATGCATTATATACTTACTCTGATAGTGCTACACAAACATTTTAAAATTACTCTGTACTCCACAAATCTATCTTGGAAAACTGCTGAATATTTAACATCACTTATTTGAGCTTAACTGGGCACTAACAAAGAAATGCAAAAGTAAAAGCAAATTTGATTTTTTTTTAATGAAAAATCCACATATCTTCAACTTAATGAAGTTAAGAAAAAAGACTAAAGAAGACAAGTATATAAAACAGCAACAACTATTCTGATATTAAATGTGGCTGCTGTAAAATGCTTTAAAAACTCATTCACACTTTACAACAATAAACTACGTAGTAATGACTACAGAATATCTGCCAACATTATATATCTAGCTATACAGTATCTATATTATCTATATATATTATAATAGTTTAAAAGTCTCCTGTTACCCTAAAAAAGTGACTAATTTTGAAAGTGGTTTATCAGCTTCTGCAATTTAGTTAGAATATTTACAGGAATGCAAGTGATATCCAAACTTACTTCCGCAAATACCAAAGACAGGAAACATACACTTTTTTTAAAATAGTATGTTATTTTCAATCACACACACACACACACACACAAACACACACAGACACACGCACACAGTATGTACTTACAGTAATCCCTTAATTTGAACTAAAATCTAATTGTTGTGTCCCTAACTCAATCTAACAATAATATAACTGTTTACATTTTTTTCTTCCCTCAGCTTCTTCCCTCAGGAATATATTTTTCTGAGAGCTCAATGGCAAACATTTCACACGGTGAATATATTTCTTACCTGTGCCAAACGTCTGCTACAAGTGTAGCTCTGCCCATTATCTACACCATTATGTCTATCACTGGTCTGCCAGGAAATGCTATTTCTCTTTGGGTGTTTATACGCAAAATTTCTGACAAAACATCTACTCACATCTACATGATAAATCTAGGGATCTCAAACTTGTTGCTCTGCCTCACCATGCCATTCCAGGCCACATACTACTCACTCGGGACCAAATGGCACCAGCAGGACACCATGTGCCAATTGGCGATAAATGGCCTAACTCCAGTGATCCACATCAACATCTGCATTGGTGTGATGATACTGAGCTGGGTGGCGCTCAGTCGCTTCGCCTCACTGATTCAACACTCCCATGCTGACCGTCCAAGCCGGTGGCTCAAAATTCTACCAGGTGCCTTCCTCTGTCGAAAACGACATGCGAAATTAGCCTACGGGTTGTGCCTGGTCACCTGGGCTGTTGTCGCCATAGCAGTCTTATCCTTCGTGGTGCTGTACTCGATCAGAGAGGCTACGAGTGCGAAGGACAGGAATGAAGCGTGTTACAGCATAACAGTGGAGGCTGGTGGGGAAGGATCTAATGTCTTCGCATTAGCGGCCGTTTCAATGTTCTTCGTCTTTTTCCTGTTGGTCTTATGTGCTTACATGGCAGTGATCAGGCACATCTGGAGGTCCAGAAGAAATGCAGCCATCTCAAACAGCCAGAGAGTCTATGCAAGAGTGTTTCGGAATATTGTTGTCATTATGGTGGTGCTGGTGGTGTGTCTCCTGCCGCACCACATCTATAAAGCCGTCTTCGTTCATATTGTCAGTAAGTCTTGGTCAACATCCCCACCAAAAGATGCTTGCCACCCTCTATCTATGTACGTGGAGGTGAAGAGCATCCTGCTCTGTTTAGCAACTCTGCGTTGCTGCACAGACCCCATCATGTACTTTCTACTAGACAAGACATTTCGTAACCATACGCTTAGCCTGATGAGATTAAGCACTAGCGCAAATGACAGTCAGTCATCAAAGTCTAACGTGGGACAGTTATCTCAGGCAACAAGTGCATGTCTTTAGACATTATACTATACATGGAAACAAAGAAGTCTCATTGTGATCGATGTGGATGTACACAAACATAAGAAAGCGAGGAACTCTTTAACTGGACTACTTCTGCATGTCTATTGTTCTTCAGTATGGGTGTGAAGCTGTGAGAACTCTTGTGAAATGATGCAGTGCTAAAAAATGCTTTATAAAAAGGAAATGTGGAGAGGCACACTGGAACCCACCTAAACAAGTATTTTGTAAGTTGCAAGCTGAAGTCCCTATAAAATCACTAGATGTTTTGAAAAGCAGCTACAGATCAGACTGATGTATGAGTTTCCACACCACTTTGAATCACTGGAGTACTTTGTGTAGCATTAAAGAGAAAGTTCAACCAAAACTAAAAATTCTGTGATCATTTCCTCATCCTCCTGTCATTCTAAACCTGAATGACTTTCTTCTTCTGTTGTCTCAGCATTTTTGTCTTGCACAAAGTCAGCATTAAATGGAAATTAACTTAAAACCCACCTCTTGTGAACCAAGTGCCTACACTACATTTATCCTTTTCTGATAAGCTTTTTCATTTGAATGTCAATATAGAACGATTTTGCTACTTGTTTCATCTCAACTAAAGAAAGTCATACATGTTTGGAATGACATGGGGCTGAGAAACGAAAACAGAATTGCTCACACATTTACAGAATGCCACATTTGTACTTTTGCTACAGGTCTTTGCACATGCAAGGCAGGTTGTTTCCTTTTTTGTTACATTACATTTAACCCACATCTCGTGTCTGTTTGCATGCTGGTTACTGTGGTAAATATGATTAGCTTTCCATTACTGTAGCTGTGTAAACAGCGTATGTGTGCTTGCAAACTTTTTTGCAGCACACTCATATAACTATGTCACTCATAATGATGCATGATGGAGTATGTATCCATCTACGTTTCTAATGCAGCAGCATTAAAGGCCATTACTTTACAGACAGTAAATATGAGAGTATGTCAGGAGCTTCAGCATCTGCATCGGTATTCCTACAAAAGAGCAAGATTATTGTTGCCTATTTTGCTTTTGCACTGTCATTCTAACCACAGCCAGAGAGCTAGCTAAATAAAGCCAGAATAGCCAGAATTTGTCAGAATATAGTCAGTCAAATTTCTCAGTCTCAGTAAATTCAGACAGAAAGTTCAAAGGAAACCAGTTGCTTATTGAAGTTGTTAAGTTGTTAAACGTTGTTAAAGAACAACGTTGATGTATAAAAAACTTTTTTGAACTTTTTAAACAAACAATTTATTAGAAAAAGAAATCTTTCGTAACACCATACATGTCTTTACTGTCACTTTTGATCAATATAATGCATCCTGTGGTTTGAGACACACCCAGAATTTGAGGTCAGTTATGACTCACAGACATCTGCCATCAAGATCCATATCATCATACGATATGATTGCCCTAAGGCTGATGATGGTAGATTTGCATTTCTCTAAGGTAACAGACCCTGAAGTCGCAAAATACCTACTTTTCTCCAGCAAATCATATATGCAATATATAGCCAGATATTTAACACAAATATAAACATCTACAATACTGATACTACTCATATTTTGTCTAAAGTTTGTGTTTGCGAGGGGTGGGGGAAAAAAAAATAGATTCATATTTGAATCGTGATTGAGTCTTCTAGCCATTCGCATTGATTCACAAATGTCAAAACAAAACAAAAAAAAACAAAAACGGTATTCTAGTCAATATAATAATAACATGATGTTGTCAGAACAAAACAGCAAGTATATAATCAAAATTTTGAAAGTGAAAGTAAAAAGCAAACGTGCATTCAAAAGCGATTTCATTGCCCTGCATATTAATAACGTCTCCCTGATGCCCACAATTCATATACAGTATAATTACCCAACAATATAATTGTGAGAGAAAGCATTAAAAAAAAAAAAAAAAAATCCACGTCATCTTGTATTTACTCCCTTTGATAAGGCAATATGAAATCCATTTTAATTTTTCACAAATTCTGTTTTATTGTTGTTCCAAATTTCATTTTTTCGGTTTTATTTTTTCTGGATTCCGATTTGTCCATTTTATTTTTTCTGGACTCTTTTTTTAAATGGTTAAATTACATTTTAATAAAATTAGATTTGATTAGTCAAAAAGCAAGTCTAATGAATTAAAATGACAAAACTTATACAATTATTTAATGCATTAAAAAACTTAATTTATTGAAGTTTATTTTTTCAATATATTTACAATACTTACAGTTTTCTGCATATCAAATGAAGGCATAAAATATTAATTTAACTTATTTTTTAATCAAATGAAAATTAAACAATTTTTGCCAAACAAAGTTACTATGAAAGAAATGAAAGAAAAAGTGTGATTATTACTTAATAAAATAAAGTTTTAATAATTTTAGTAATAATAGTAGTAGTAGTATTACGTACATTCTACTAAACAATAGTCTTCAAGTTAAACTGAATTTTGATTTTGATGAGCTGCCATGAATACCTTTATATTTCTGTATGTATATATGACAACAGTTTCTCTCAAACAAAGAAACTTGTATTTGTGTCCTCATATGGCAAAGCTGAAATCACTGCGAGCATCACGCGCACTTCACACACAGAGACAAGCAGAACATGAACGATTCATATTTAAATAGTCTTCTGGCTTAATATTTAAAGATAGCAGTCCATATGGTGATTTGATTCGAAGTGTAATGACCTACTTTTGATTAATTTATCCAAAATTTGTCAAATTCCGTGACATTATACATTAAATTCCATTTTATCAAAAGATTCCCACCCCTAGAGTTAGCATTTACTGAAGATACAGTAAGTAATAGTTCAGAGATACAGAGTAAGTAATTAAACCAGCGATTGTTAAGTCTGATCAATGCCAAATATTATTGGTACTAAAGTAAAAATAAACATAGCAGAGTATTTTATTTTCAATTTTTAATTTTTTTAATTTTGTCACATTTCATTTTTAAGTGTTGTTACTGTATATGTTTGAGCTTTGCATTAAAAATCCTGTTACATGTCTGAAAAATTTAAATACTGAGAATAAAGTTTTGTAAAAACTAAAAAAAGTTTTGTACATTTCTTCAATATAAGTAAACCAAATATCTTGGCTTGATAAAAACTTCCATTAGCATAGCAGCATATATGAAGCTTCTTTTCTTAGAACCTGTAAGCGTGGGTCCTTATGAAAAAAGAGAACAGCCCAGTTTATTCTTACATTGTGATGGTAGAATAATACCATACAACAGAAGTGGGAAGTTGCAAAAGTGTGAAAACCACCAAGACATCAATGTGTAACACAGCTTAGACTAAGACAACACCGAGCTTACCTTCACATCCCGGTGAATGATGTTGTTGTCATGGCAGTACCGCAAAGCCTCTAGGATCTGTCTCATGTAGTGACTAAAACAAACAGAGAGCAGAGAGGAGAGAAAGAAAGAGAAAGAGAGAAACCCATTTTAACTTTAAATTTTATTGGCCTTGTCTACCTGAATGGAAAGAAAATGATACTAGGTGTGGAACTACACAACGGTGAACAAATGGAGACAATTTTCTGTTCTGAAAATGTCCTCAAAAGTGTTTACCTGGCTACTGCCTCACTGTAAACAAAACCAGCGTCTGCTCTCTTCACAATCTCAAAGCAAAGATCTGCTCCGTCCATGCTGAAAAGACAGAACAGACAGGAAACTAATCAGCAAAGTGAAGTCAAACACTGGCACAAAAGTTTTAAAAATATTTCTGATTAAACTTTGCAGGAAATAATACAAATTTTTTAAGATAAGAATGAAAAATCTATTTTGTCTAATCTCACCTACATTCAAATCTGATTCAAAATCCCTCCTTGGGTCTATATATTAAACTGTTTTCAAGAACTGTGATGGTGTTGTAATTTCACAACTTTCAGGGCGGGAGACACATTTATTGCAACGCCTGTCTCAAATGTGATTTTTGCTTCGCTGGTATTTGCCTTGTTACCTCTGAGCACAAACTGAACTATGAGTTGTGGACTGGGTTAATAGTGGCCATTTTTAGAAATGAACACTTTTCCAATTGAAAATATTCCCAATGCTTTAACACCAAGACCATAACAGTGTTGTTTCCAGGGGGCAGCAGAGCTTTGGACGCCACTGCTTTTGTGTCAGCTCGGGTCTCTAAGGCCTTTAAAGAAAATCCCTTGAGAGGCAGCTGCGCTTCTCTAGATAAGAACTCACACTGCATGAAAGCTATTTGAGAAAAGCTCTGCACTTCAGATAAGCATATGAGCATTTAGCATTTGAGGAATTAGAAAAGCTCACCCTATAGCACAAAACTGCTGAGAGAGTAACGGACACAGGCTACTCAGGATAGAGAACAGCATGTTCATGCCTTGTTTTGAGATGCTCTTTAGGGTTCACTGACCCAACCTCATCGCAATATGCTTTAAAATAACCTCGAAGTAACACAAAACTCCTTTCACATTTTGATAATGATAATTATCGTGCGATATCAATTTTCCTGATAAACTTGAATTCAGTAAAGAACACAAATGACTCGGTTTATAGCCAGATGAAACAGTGCTAACAAACAGGAGAAACACTGTGCACAACGATACAGTCAGAAGGCTTTTTAATCTACAAATCCCCATCATTTACCATAGATATACTAACTGCATAGTATAGCACTAACTGCACAGTGGTATTGCGTCAGAAATGTGGGTATATTTGTAATGAATTTAATTATATTATTAATGTAGACATGTACCATGGTATTGAGGTGATTTAATTAATTATGTCATCCTGGTATCGCAGCTCTCTCATTATACAAATGCAGCTGCTGTAATTTTGCAACGATTGTTTTGTACACTGTAATGGACTGTAAGATAACTAACAAACTGGTAAGATTTTGAAACATTTTTTGTCTTAAATCAATATCTTTATTTATGTGGTAAAATGTTGTGATATGACTGCACCATCTCCCTTAAACGTCTGTCTATTTTGAACTTGACGCTTCCTAGCAACTGCTTCATAACAGAAGCTTTGCGTTCAAATATTTCAACTCAGATCGATGTTTTATGTATAATTATTTAGTTTTGCGGCAGGATAACAGTTTTTAAGCAGGATAATGTACATCCAGCCAGCTGCTATTGCAAAATAAAGCTGACAGGCTTATCAGCAGCCTGACGCAAAGTGGACATGTACATAAATGTACATTATCCCTTACTTAAAAAATGCAGAACTAAGAAATATATATTTTTTCTGTTAAGGAAAAATGATGGAAAAATGTAAAGAATTAAAAAAACATGAAGTGTTCTGACCATAAAGAATAGTTTACAGCCACAATTAACCGTCTGGTTTTTACAACTTTCACATTGTAGCAAAAATCTGCCTTTAAACATAAAAGAAATGAAAATGTGACATTTATCGTGATAATTATGGATATCAACTGATATGGCCATATCGCCCAGCCCTACTTTCACATATACTAAAACAACATTTTGGACTTTCATTGCATTTGGGATTTTTTGTGAATAAAGAATAATACAATGATAAAACCCAAGTGCAGATTTGCTTAGAATAAAAGACTTACAACTCAAACACCATGTAGAGCATCCCATCAGAGCTGTAGGTCTCCAGAAGCTCCACTATGTGAGGATGTTTCAGCATGTGGCAGATGCTCGCTTCCCTCTTCAGATCTACAGAAAGACAAAAAGAGAGACTGATGTCAGTTTAAATTTGAATATAAAGTCAAGTTTATTAAAGGAGACATCATAAAAAAATCAGATTTTTCCATTCTTAAGTGCTATAATTGGGTCTCCGGTGTATCTACGAACCTAGAAAACGTGAAAAAGGACAACCCAGTAACTTCATTTTGGTAAGCCTTTCTCTGAAAGCATGTGAAAAAAACGAGCCACTCAGACTTCGCTCCCCCATGACATAGAAAGAGGATCTTATTATAATATTACCACCACTTAATATGCGCCATCAACTTGTTTTCTCAAGCGACAACAGTGTACCAGTTCTAACACCATGGCAAAAGTTCAAGCAAAGCATGCTAACTGTTCTGTTATTGGCTGCACAGACGAACACAGAATATGGTTTAGAGTCTCAGCCTCAGAGGAGACAAGACTAACATAAACATAAACCCAGCCGTTTACCTTTACAGGCATAACCGATTGTTTTTGGAACTCATTTGTTTTTAACTGTTTAAGCGCAATAAGACACGAAACAGAACTTTGTTTATTACTCACAAGCTGTGTGACAGGCGCTCTCAGTGCATGCTTAGAAAACCGCATATTAGAAGTTTAAACTAATATGGCTTAAAATGCATGATTTCAGTGTGAAAGACATGAGAATAAAAACCAAAGAGAGTTTCTAAAATACAAGCTATGAAGACAGCCCTATTCTGCAAAAGGGGGCGGACAGCAGCAGCTTATTTGCATTTAAAGAGACACGCACGAAAAAAAGTGTTTTCCACTTCCACTCTTTTCAAAATTATATAATAAATGATCTGTGGGGTATTTCGAGCTGAAACTTTACAGACACAGGAGACTTATATTACATATTGTAAAAGGGGAATAATGGGTCTCCTTTAATGCAGTGCATGTTTTACCCTGGGACCCACTGAGAATTACTATTCTTAATAAAGGATCAACTATTGTTTTCAACGTAAACTCATATGCAACGGTTTGATAACAATGCTAAGTGAGGAATAATGTCATTTTATTTAGACATTTATTGTCTGTAATATCTCATTTAAATACAAAAAGTCAAGATCAGCACCATATTTTTCACCTGTATCTTTTACTACTACAACTAGTCTACTTTATATGGTCATTTAGATGCAATTAGCAAAAATGTGCAAGAGTGCACAAATAGGCATCTGTGCGGACGACACAATCATACTTTGTCAGCTACTTTAGTTCCTCATAGACCTTCAAAAACTTTTTAAACATCATTCAATAGAGGGTCAAAAAAGGTTGTACAAATCAAATAAATAAGCAAATAAATATATAAATAATCCCTGTACTTATCCCCCAAATTTTTATCTAAAACCTCTGAGGGATTTCTCAGTAAATTACACTATCAAACACTTGGAGAAGCTGCAAAAGCATCAAATAGAAGACTAGCCTATGCTTTGTGTCACAATCTAAGCAAGTTATGGTATTTAAAAGCTAAAATAAACAGTGTACACTAGCTCAGCCATCATGAAACAAATAACTGTATTTGTTTGATAGAGACAGAGCAGACAGAACAGGAAATATGCACCTCTGTGTGTTGGACCCATGCTTAACCACAAGGCCATGACTCGGAACAACAATATGCATCATAACACGTGCATGCATATATTCGAATGCATATATCTCCGTTCTTTTAAAACGTATGCGTGAGGTTGGCTTGCTGCGATGCAAACACAACTACATCACATTATAATTACAACCACAAAAGTTTCCCACACTGCAAACCTTCAGCTGATGGATGTTCTGTTACTGTGTTTGACATGCTAACATTTAAATCAACATCTGCTCAGTTGGGGAACCTCTTCTCTATCAGCAAGAACAAAAAGTAATAGTAGTCTATCCAAGAGAGCGAACATCAATCAGACCGACCAGCCCAGATGCTTGTTACTGATAAGCCATACACCAGACACTCCCCTGAGTGATTTATGCAGACTACTGCATGGATCTTCTTTATCTAAACCACCACTCAGACACTGGAGATGAGATTTTAAGTTATGGGAGCCAGTGGTGCAAAAGCACTTTTTAAAGCAAAAAAATAAGGCTGGTAATAAAAGCCATAAAATAAAGTGTTTTTATGACACTTGACATTAACATGATCCACTAATGTTTGACAAACAGACATTTTATCTTCTACTTGAAATGTTTTGCAAACTGTGCTTGTGTTATCTTTTATTATTTCTAAATGTATAATATTAAATATATTTGAATGGTTTAACTTTTTCATAACTATTTCATATCACTGTTTTCCTTGTAATAAATGCAGGCTGGGTGAGCATGAGAGACTTCATTAGAACATAGAGTTGTCAAAAGGTACCAGGTTTGGTACTTTCGGTACTGAAATTTTAAAAACGTCCATTTCCCGCTCACATTTGAGCTGTTGAGCTTTGTAAAAACAGTTTGCATGCCTAGGTGCTTGATTTTATACACCTATGGCCATGGAAGTGATTGGAACACCTGATTCCGATTATTTGGATGGGTGAGCGAATACTTTTGGCAATATAGTGTATATCTGGTGTAAAGATGAAAATAAATGTCAAAATTAAGAATAACTTATATATTTAAGAATAAATATATAAAATAATATAAAATATTATATAATAAAAAATAAATTAATTATTTATTAATTACATTTTTGTAGCTGTTTTTCAGGGTCGATGCCGATACCAGTTATTACAGATCAAGTAGGTGATAATATTTTGAACCGATATATATGTCTGGTGTAAAAATTAAAATTAATGTCAAAATTAAGAATAACAAATATATCATAACATAACATAACATAGCATAACATATAAAATAAAATAACATAAAATAAAATGATTTAAATTAAACCTCGATAAGATAGAGCCGTTTTTCAGGGCCGATGCAAATACCGATTATTACAGATCAAGTACATAATCATATTTTGAACTGATACATATGTCTAGTGTAAAAATGAAAAGGAATGTTCAAATTAAGAATTAAATTATTTGATCGGAAAATCAGTTCTGAAAATTACGATAACGACAACCATAAAAATGCTTAACATCGGCGCTGACATCCAAATACTTCTTTAGACCACTATTTTCATGTTAATAACAGAACTCATCCTTGGCTCATCCTTATACTGCATTGTTTATTACACTAATGCTGAGGCAGTTCAGCCCAGGTGATTTTACATTTTCCATTGTACTGAAGCTAAACATTACGTTGAATTTATTCAGTTACAGATAAGTGAATGGTGTGGGTCATCATGAATCACCTCTTTCGTCTGCTATAGGTGTTTAAAGCCTGTGTTTCAAGGGTGAGGTACTTAGGGAATTATAGGAAAATCTGGGACACAATAGAGACGATGTGCAGCTTTACTATGATGCAACGGCAATCTGAGATGCAGCTTGATTATCTGAGGATGAAAATCTTTGAAATCAGAGGGTGAGATTTACTCACAGAAGAGGCAGCTTGGCTTGAATGTTTGGCACAACATTCCCACACAGTCTGGACACTCGCTACTCTCTGTCTCTATCCAGCTTCCTCTTAGAGAGCGTCCCCTGGAACATTCCCACGAGTACCGTGTCTACAGGCAGCCAAATTTCTCACAACACACTCTGCAGCACGTACACATAACACTCTCAGTGAAGCACAGAAGATTTTACGGGTTATCTGGTAAGGGCTAACTGAGCTGGAGTAATTTTCAGGGTAATAAAACATGTTGGCTGGCTCCAACCGTAAGGAGAGCAGGGGCTGAGCTGACGGCAGACGTCCAGCACCTGAACGATCCCGCTCATCTCCTCTGACAGCTAAACACAAACACAGACACACTGCTGACCTTCTGCTGTCCCTCCAGACTCTGACCCGCTTTATCTTCCACTTTGCACTCTGTGTGTAAGCATGTGTGTGTGGAAGAGATGGGCAGTGCATCATGACAAACCTACGGTCTAGTAGTGGTTAGTGACTGAACCATGCTGCTACATGAAGAATTAATATCTCAATTAATATCTCTATTATAGAATACAGCACTTTTACTACAAAAAAAAAAAAAAATAATAAAAAAAATAAATAAATAAATAAAGCCAGAAATTCAACATAGCAACCACTTCTACAATAAAGGGCAGGTTCTAAAAATTATAAATAGAGTACTCACTAAATAAAAAAAAATAAAATAATTATAAAACAAAATAAAGTAATAGAAATAAATCAATAAAAAAAATTCCATTTGCTTACACTATAAGTCAAAAACTGATTACATTTTCTTTCTTTGCAATAAAGGGAGGTTATAATAATTACAGTGTTTCCCATTCATTAACTAGAGTGTGGCGGCCCGCCACAGTCTCATCTGTCCCGCCACAGTTTCATAATAAACCGAAAATATTTATACTCGTCATTTTAACATAGACGTCTTTAACGTTGTGTTTCGTGCCATCGCTTTGGAAAAGTGTCCGTCAAACGAACTAAGCGTTATATGGTTTTATCCCTTCATCAAGTCTGTTTCGCTGCTTGTTTGTGAAGCACGCACTTCATTCAGAGTCAGACGATCAGTTCGTGATTTGATGTTTGCCGCGTCAGAGTCAGAGCGACTCTTTGATTGACAGTCAATGCGGTGAACATTGTTTTTGCCGTGAGTTTAGCGCGCGTTTGAGAATGCAACGGCAACCAGTTACGCATTCCAACATTTTAATGGGCAGATGTTTACAATATTTCACTAGATTTGTAATGAGACGCGTTTGTAAACCTGTTTGCACTGAAGCTGGAGTTTTCCGCCAAAATAAAAGCTCATAGGTTTATTTCTTGGAAGCAAGGACTAAAATTAACAGACACGCGCACAGAAAATCCTGTACAAGCAGAGCGAGCGCGTTGTTTCGATGGCATTTTCCCCTCTATTTCACAAGCGCCACCTGCTGTCAGAGAGTGAAATTCAGTCTGTTGTTTTTGTTTTTATGCGGGTTTTAGCATAGTTTCACAAAGCTTTAAAGTCATTCTGTTTTTGATTCAAATGTTGAAATGACACAGACAAATTTAAATTAAAAAATGCTCATGCTACATGTGTTTCATCTTTGTTTGTACTGTGATTAAAATTCAGTGGTTGGTTCTTTGGTTCATTATTAAATACGTTTAGTTTTTGTAGTAGTACAACTGCAAAAACAGATTAATGGCCAGGAAAAAAAATATTTAGGGCTGATAAATGTTCTCAAATCACCAGCCATTGGCAGATGTGGCAAAACTAGTTTTAGGTCCTGCTTGCAAGTGTAGAAATTAGGACAAAAGTATTGTAATTTTCCTACAGAAGAATAAGGTAAAATAATATACCTGAAAAATACAAATTTTATTTCATTTATTTTACTTACTAATTACTAATAAGTATTTATTTACTAATTTATTTTACAGTGCAATTATTTTACAATATATGGCTATTCCTGTCATAGGAATAATAATATAAAATTATTATTATTATAATATTCTAATTTGTTTGGCTTCCAAATTGACCAGTGTGAGTGTACTTTAGACTGAGACACTATATCACAACTGACTGAGTTCCCTGTAAACTTTAAGAACAAGTCAATTCACCAGATTTCTTTCTTTGTTTAGTTTGTACACTGACCTGTTTTGGAGCTCTTAATTTTTAACTCTCAGAGTGCACCAGAGAGATGAATTTAACATTAAAATGTACAAAATTTTCTCCTGGAGGGGCATGCCCCCCCACACCCCCCTAGTGGGACTGAGGTCCACCACCACAGTCTCACAAAATTCTGTGGGAAACACTGAATAATTATATATACAGTACCCACTGAATAAAATAAAATAAAAAATTAAATAAAATAAAATAATAAAATCGACATCTGTTTTCATTCACTTTCACTATAAGGAAAATTGCAATACTTTCTTTCTTTCTTTCTTTCTTTCTTTACAATAAAGGGCACGTTATAATAACTATATACAGTACCCACTGAATAAAATAAAATGAAATAAAATGAAATAAAATGAAATAAAATGAAATAAAATACAATACAATTACAATTTCTTTCTTGCTGATGTACTCACATTATTATGCATTATTATTGTGAAGTGATGTCACATGTATAAAGCCACTTTAACCAGGATGATGCAAAATCATGACATGAGAGTTAAATAGCTTTAATGCTTTGTGCGATATCCAGTTAGTGCAAAGTACCACATTTACGCTAACAGCACAACTGTAACATTTGTAGTTAAATAAATGTTTCACCTTCTTTTATTCGACACAGATCCATTCATGTCTGATGCAAAGCATTTTTACCACAGAGATACTGTCTCATTCAGCTATTCAGGGGGTATATTCCATACACCGGGGAAAGATATACTGCACATTAACCGTTCGAATGTTTTGGAGAATGCATTTCACTTTTAACTGCATTAACATTTAATGTCCTCCTGCTGCAATATAGCACATATGAGAAACAGAGGCACAGAGGAGAATATGGAAACAATCAGTCACCCTGACGCGGTAAATAAAGAGGACTGAGACGAACGTAAACAATCTGCCCATTTATAGAGCCGAGAACGAAAAAGATGAAGGTATATATATCACACTATGAAGATAAGCAGGAAAATCAACCTGTGCACACAGAATTAGATTAGGCTGTGAAACACAGGGTACCTGCTGAAGAACGAGGACTATCACTCACACAGCACCATAACTAATAAAGGGGTGAAATATTCTCACAATCACCTGGGCAATTTACAACCGCAGGAAAGACCTTCAATTCAATGGCAACCATGAAGCCTCTCTCTCCTGCTCTCTTGCTCTATAAAGAATGAAACGCATGGCAATCTCTTTGAGAGCAGATGAGAGTTTTGAAGGTTGCCGAGAGTGCAGATATTTCGCTCTGACCTACACCTCAGGATAAGGACTTCCATATCAATTGAAAAGGAAATAATAAATATCAACCAAGTGAAATATCACAATGACGAACTGAGACAAAGGTTTAGTTTTGGACTTCTTAAATAACGGCGAGTAATACAGTTCAGTATGCAAGGCTTGAAAAAGGTCTGCTGATTGTCTCAGACAGGTCTGCTGTCTGGTTTGTTTGTTGGACAGAATGACGGGTTCGGTGTTATAATTGGTCAGCTCGCTTGTCAATCAAGCTGTTTGCGAACAGTAAATTCTGACTTTTTTTCTCAGACTTGCATGATACAAATTCACAATTGTGAGGGATAAAGTCAGAATTGTGAGACATAAACTTTCAATTGCGAGTTATAAAGACCAGTTGTGAGAGGAAAAAAAAGACTGATGTGTTCTCAGAATTTCAAGTTTATATCTCACAATTTTAAATTTATAACTCACAACTGCGTGTTATAAAGTCAGAATTTCGAGATGTAAACTCAATTCTGATATAAACTCAATTCTTTATACAGTTTATATCTCGCAATTCTGACTTTATAACTTGCAATTGCAAGTTTATATTATGTGATTCTGACTTTATATCTCAGAATTCTGAGTTTATCTCACAATTCTTCAGAAAGTTACAATTACCTTTTTTTATTTTTTTATTCATTGGTCAAAACGGGCTTCCATAGTTCAGAGATACGTAACTTTGCACTCCTGATATATACTCAGTGTAATATATTGATGCCAATGTAAAATCAAGCAACATCATAAAAGCTGTTATGATTTGTGCTTCTATTTGGTCATTAGTCAAGACTCGTAAGACTTTTGTGACCCTCACAACTTGTAAGAATGAGACTGTTAAGACAGAAGTTTCAGGCTTAAACGTCAATAGCAAAATTGGTGTTAGAATTGGTAACTTTAGTTCATTTCTGTAAATTTACTGAGATTGTTTAAGTGAACTGATACAAAACAATGATTCAATTATTTGTATAATTAATATGTGAATAAAAATGCTGATTGAACTGAAACTGACTGTTTGAACTGATTCACAGAAATTGATTATAAAAAGGGATCATTACATTATCCACAATGTTGCTTAATGTATTATTATTTATTGTAAATATATGCATATAAAATATCATGAGTGTACATATTTTGTCACTATAAGAATATCATAAATTTAGAGCCAAATTAAACAATGAATACACAACCAAAGAGTACCAGATAGGGCTGGACAATAAATCAATATCTATATATCGCAATATATATTTTTCAGTTTGTATGAAGACTAAATACAAATAAAAGGTGAACATTAATTTATTTGAACCACTTTTTTTTCTAAAATATTATACAGTTTTATAGGAGGAGGTGTCACAGACACGGCAAATTTATTTTTCAGAAGTTTGTTGGTACATTTTGTGGGTGTTCTTGACAGTTTTTCAGGCTTTTTAAAATATTGTTCATATCGAAATTATTGTATCGAACTAAATTAAGAGACTTATTGTGATATAAATGGCCATATCATCCAGCCCTAGTACCAGATGTAATGATAAATAGAGAAAGACAGAGAGATACAGATAGATCATTTCTGCCAAAGAACATATAAAGGGTATAAGTCCCAGCATGCTTTTTATAGCTTCACAATGTCTTCCTGGCAGCCATAAAAATGACATTAAAAAGCCCTTAAGGTGGACGGTGCTGCTGAACCTAAAGATTCAAATAGGAAAAAACACGGCAAAGATAATTACGGCCAATGTGATGAATGAAATGTCATTGTTTGCTAAGGTTGACACTGAACACTGGTTGGGCGATGCATGAAATCTATACATTTATATAGATTTAAACTGCTTGAAGCACAATATAAATCAAACTAATTAAGTTAAAAGAATCAAGGTACAAGGTTATTTACCTGCATTCATTTTACTCAAACATTTAACAAATAAATAAAACAAAAAAGGCACATTTGTTACTAAGATGCAAACAAATTGTTTAATTTGTTAAGTGAATTCACTGAAACTGACCTCTTAATCTGATTCACAGAAATGAATCAAGGCTCATGAAACTACTCTAATGACGCAATCTGTGGGGAACTTAACAGCCTATTAAAAAGCACATTAAAATCATTACAATATTCGCAATGTTGCTTAATTTTATCGAGCTTTAATTTTACAGCAGCAAAATCACTGCAAATATAACACTCAGCAACAGTTTAACAAGCATCACTTCATAACCCTACCCATAAATCCTATCCCTTAATTTACAAGCCAAATATCCCTTAAAGCAACTAATTTAAATGCAAACACGTGGACCAATCAGCATGCAGACTCATCAGAACAGGACTAGAGAGGAATGCAGGTGTGTAAAGCGAGGAGAGATGTGAAGTCAGCAGTGGTCTGTATAGCAGGACCACCTTCAGAGGGGTTATGCAGGAGGGCTCCGTTTACACTGATTCAGTGAAGAGAGTGCTAATCAAAAAGTACAAGTTTGTGTGTGGAAAAACCTACCTCTCACTGCATGCTATTCACATGGAGACACATTTTTGACTATTGTCATGAAAAATAATTACATTTTCATCTTATTATGGTTACGAATTCCTCCCCAAAACGGGAAGAATTTACTGAAGAAATGCATGTTTAACCACAAGAACTGATGGTTTCACAGAAAAAATTGCATGTCGAGTTTACTTGGCACTGTGTGCACAAAACAGGACCTGATGTCACAAACCCACATTTTTGCAAATCTAAGAATGACTTCTTTCTTAGAAAAAGAGTTCATTGCATCAACACAGGATAGCTTTGTTTGGGGGACAGTAATAAAAAACTGTGTAGATCGACTCTTGGAAGTTAGATTTAAACTGTAGTCATGTTATGTCATTTTTGTGTGTGAACAGACCGTAAGAGGTCTGTGACTGTGCTGACTGAGGTGGAGACTACTAATTCCAAGCTAATAATTATGCTGGGCCATGACTCCAGCATATGTGGCCTCTCTCCATCACACCGGCACTGTCACTAACCTGAGTAAACAGCGATCCATCAAACAGAGTATCAGAGAACCACCTGACACTGAGTTCCGCTAAGCAGCCCGACTGACCCCAGAAGCATTTATAAATTGACATCCATCTCAGCCCCCTAAGAACAAAAACACAGGCCCCAAGCAAAGCTTTGAAGTCACTCACCACATGTCCTACTCTGTCAAATATCTCAAACAAACACTCAAACCAGTTAGCCAAGGACAGGAGCACAGATCAGTGATTGTGTAATATATAAATGGCTATTGAGAGAAATGAAACAAGAAGTTAAACTGATGCTGTTGCTGAAAAAGAAGGCAGAAGGAGCCCTTCTGCTTCACACCCCGCTATTTGTGTGCCCTTTTAAATAGAAGAGGACTGCGTCTTTCTGAAAGAGCAGTCTGAAGGTCCAAGTTAACGTCTTTCTGAATAACAGCCTGTTATCAAATGTATGGCAATCATTTGAAGCTTATTTCTAAATGATAGCCTACACACTCAAACCCACACTGTGTGGAGAGGGCTGACACATTTTGACACATTCCAGCACGTCCAGTGAATGTTTCTTCAACTATGAGCATGTCTGGCCCTGTGGACTTTCAGAGAGAGAAAAAAAAAAAAAAAGACAACAGCGACACCAGCAGGTAAAGTTAGAGTGGGAATCCGCATCTCTCTTGCCACCCCTGAGCCCACTGAGTTTTAATGGATGCCCCAAAGCATGCAGTGAGTTTGGTGGGAGGGTAATTGAGAATGAATGGGGGAAAGTCACTTGAGAGGAGGCAATGCCTCCATCGCGATATGATTGGACATGACTGGTAATGTTCAGCTGTTCAGTCGTGTTCTGCATTCGTGAAACAGTCTGAATGAACAATAAAATGGTGTTAATTGAAAGACTAATTTAAAAAAGTAAGTAAACAACTCACATACTTAAATATAACCACTTTGTTACATCAAAATAAGATTTAAAATGGCATGAAAACATGATCTGTGGGAGTTTTTAGTGAGTAATCATTTTTGTAAAATTTCAGGTAAATCTCTGTGCCTGTGATTAATATTTACTGGTGATCCAACAAATTCAAAACTATTAAAAGAATAGCTAAACATAAGTTCACCAATAAAATATATAGTTTAAATTGTTATTGCCTTGAGTTATTATTTTGGAATAAATGTAAAATGCTTAAAAACACTAATTTGATGAGAGTCATACTTGGCTTTAAAAAATAAAATATTGACTACATTGTTAATGTAAAATAAATAAATAAATAAATAAAACTTTGAGGTCTTTGCCTTCCCATTTTAGAACACCACAGCATACCACTGGTATATACATTAGGGTTCTAGACTCTTTCTTCCCACTAGTGCTAATAGTTTATACAGTAGTTATATAGTAACAAAAGTGGGATTAACATTCAACCCATTCTTATTCATCAGTATTATTTGTAAATTTAATTTTTGAGTTCCTCTTTTGCTGTTATAAGCAGGGCTTTGGACACTTTCACTTTCGAATTTGCGATCTTGATGTCACGTTTTACAAAAAAAAAACATAACTGTTGAGCTTACATCTATACACCTTTCACTTTTCAAGACTAATACAAATGCTTGAAAGATGGATTCATTGTTATTCTTAATGAAAAGCACAACAACAATAAAATAGTAGGCTACAATCATTCTGGTAGCATGTGACGACAGCACCAGTGAAAACAGGCAGAGACAACGGTAGCTTTAGCAACACTAGCTGTACAGAGTGCCAAGAAGCTCTTTTAGAAAGGCAATTTGGAAAACAAATGCTTGATACTTTGTCTGGAGCTGCACTGGTATTGATTCCTTAACATATAGGGGACTTGATCAATTTTGTCCAGGATATTTCCTTCTAATATGAAATTTAACCCCGGTGTCCTCAGTGGCTCAGATGGAGGGAGTCTATGGAGACTCCTATGCTTGTTAGGTGCATTTGTAATGCCTCTTTGGCGCTGATATTGTATATCTCCAGCAGCAACAGCAAGAAAACAGTAATGGCAGACTGCTGCTTCTCACTCCGGGCTGTGTCTATGCTAATATGGCAGAGACTGTCGCAAATGGGTGGTGATTGGTGGAGAAATCTGGAATGGCTTGTTCTGAGAGACTGTTTATGATTTATTAGGATTATAAAAAGATAAGTGGGTGAATTTTTACCATTATAGGCTGGTTGTTTTCACACACTATAAAAGTGATTTTTGCTACACACACCTCATTTTTGCCACGCTCATGCTGACACGGCGAGTATAACCAGGCTATACACACCCAGAGTGTTCAGAGTTAAAGTGCCTTTCTCAGTCTCTTTACGTGATCAGTGTAATCTGACTACTGCTGCACTGTGTTAGGAATACACTTGCATACTATTTAGAAGATGGCTTTAATCAGTCAAAATCAATCTCAGGCACATGTAAGAGGCTGTAGTTGAAGAAAAATGCCAGAAAGAGATGTTTAGAATTCAATAACATACAGCACTGATGACTTTTTAATTCATAATCTCAACCTGTGCATGCTGTGAGTTCACACACTGCATGAATTCACATGATGTCCAGAGACAAATCGTGAAGAGGCTGTTAACACAAAGCTGCATTCAGCATGTGATTCAGAGGTGCTGATGGATGGCAGGGACTCACTGCGTTTCCCCGCTGAGCAGCATCCACACGCTCAGTGTGGCCTTCGCAGCTCACACAGCACCAAATGCAGCTGCTGACACACACATACAGTAAACACACACCTCCCATGATCTCACAGTCTCTGGTGAGTGTCATGATCGGAAAGCAGACAGCAGCGGGCTGGAGGTGCTGAGATACAGCTACAGCGTTAAAAGACAAGATATTTAATTTTACACAGCCATTTACCATGGGTTCTGTCACAATTTATGACTTGAAGAGCACAGGAGACCTAAAAATCAATACAGCGTCTCTTTTTTTATTTTGTAATTATTCAAGAAATAATGAAAATCCATATTTCACATTTCTTTGTCAGATGCCAAGCTAGTTTCAGGCATACAGTAAAGAGGTGGGCTGCTCATTTCCAGCGATGTGCTGATGTCTGACTCAGCTTCTGAGTAGATTCACAGGTTTTTGAAAGGGCCAATTCTTGACTAGTCTCTAGAAATGCAGCTTCATTCTTCATTTCACAGCAAGATATTGATATACTGGACAGCTTAAAACACATTTACTTATCTTTGAAGTTTACTTAAGCTCAGCTAAGATCTTTCTCTGCAAACACCACTAATGATCAACAAGAGAACGATCAAAATTTACTGTAATAATCCAACATCAACCAGACAGAGGCTAAGATGAGAACATCCAATTAGAAGCAGTTGGGATGCAGGTACATATGGCCTCTTTAAGGCATAATAAATGGGATGATCACCACCAAAGGCCTAGAAAGTGTTCTCTCCCTCTCTGTCGCATCCTCTGGCTCTGGTATCTCTCATTCTTTAGTGGCAGATTGGCTGATTACAGCAGGCTGCTGAACAGCCTAATTGTCTTCTAAGTGTTGTAATAATTACAGCGCAAGTGAAGTGGTGTCCACCCCAGCACTGGCACGGGTTACAGATGCATGGCTTTAGCACCCTGTATTACAGATATATCTGCTTCAGTCCTGCACATGTATGGTGTATATACACTTGTGTAGGGAATGAGCATGATTTGAGAATGTTTCAGAGTATTTAGTGTTTCAACAAAAGCAGGAACATCTCACATAACATAGAAACTGATGCGACACCAACCAGGATGTAAATGATGTACAGACCAATTTCAGTGTTTGCAAACAGTGATAATTTTTTTTTTTGGTGGATCTGGTGGCAGAAAATGACAGTTTTCAAGTAGCATTCTATGGAATTTATGGAATAAAACAAAAAAGGTTTATGTATTATTATTTATTTCAAAATTCTGACTTTATTCTCACAATTCTGAGATTATATTTCACAATTCTGATGAATGAGAGTTTATATCCCACACTTCTGTTTTTTTTTCCCCTCAGAATCAACAAACTTGTTAAGTTAAACTGAGTTATAAAATCCGAACTAGGACATATGAACTTGCATTTGCAAGAAAATGTCAGTCAGAACTGTGAGATAAAAAAAATGCCACGTAAAAGGTTATACACTACCAGTCAAAAGTTTTTGAACAGTAAGATTTTTACTGTTTTTTTTAAAGAAAACTCTGCTGCTCATCAAGCTTGCGTTTATTTGATCCAAATTACAGCAAAAAAACAGTAAAATTGTAAAATATCTTACTATTTAAAAAACTGTTTTCTATCTGAATAGATTTTAAAATGTAATTTATTGCTGTGACCAAATCTAAATTTTCAGCATCATTAGTCTTCAGTGTCACATGATCTTTTAGAAATCATTCTAATATGCTGATTTGCGGTTCAAAAAACATTTATTATTATTGTTATTATTATTATTATTATCATCATCATCATCATCAATATTTAAAACAGTTGAGCACATTTTTTTCAGGACTCTCTGATGAACAGAAAGATCCAAAGATCAGCATTTATCTAAAATAAAAAGCTTTTGTAACATTATACACTATACCATATATACATACAGAAGAGACATCTTTAAAAAAGAAAATATTGCTGTTCAAAAACTTCTGACTGGTAGTGTAGTTTTAAATTGTATTTCATGCTGTAACTGTAGGGCTAATACGATATGTCCCCTATGCATAAATGAATATTATGTAAATCTATTGTTTAAATCAAATTTATGCTTTAAAAGTAGAGTAATCATAGCAAGTTTTGGATTTTACCCATTTCCCTCCGCTTGTTACAGGTGTTTTTCTGCCACCACAATGCGCATGCAGCTGCAGGTGACGTCTACTCCAAATTGGTCTATATATGTAAGTTTTAACTTTTTTGAAGAGATTAAAAAGATGTTTGTATTTTCTTGTCACTGTATAGTTAAGAAACCCCTCTAAATCAAGGCTGTTCGATCAATACGCCTGCAAAAAGAAACAACCTTTAAAAAGTTTTTAAATGCTTCTGGAGAGAAAGAGAAAATATAGAAAATGTGAGATCTTTGCAAGAAGAGGTTGAAACAAACCATGCTGATCTGAACCATAGAGGAAAACACCTCTATGGTTCACCCGGGCTAACAACCTCTGCGTCTGCAGCTTTCTGAGAGAATCATTTCATGATTCGGTGACTTTATACAAACGTTGCAAAGGAGCAAACATAAAAAGCAACAGAGGGTCTTTTAAATTATAATTGTGGATTTCCCACAGGCTGTTTGGAGGCTTTTCTCTCTGTAAATATGCTGAATGGAACCGCTTTGAAAAACACACTCAAAACACCCTCTTTTCCAAAAATAGCATTAAATAAACTGCGTAGCTAAACTAAAGGTAGCAGTAACTCCAAAACAACCTCTTGTTCTAGAAGACACTGCTGGAGCTCTGCAGTGATGATGATGATGATGATGATGATGATGATGGTTAAGACATTTAACATTGGGCTTTTTGCGTGAGCAATGGAAGAGATTTTAGAACCTCCCACAGTGACGACAATAAAGGGCCCATCCCTCTGCTTCCTGGAGGCCACATTCCCTTCCACATTTCTTCCTTTCCCCCCAGATCAATACGACCCCACTAAAGTTTGATTGTGGCCCTCTGGATGACCACATGCTTTCTCAAAAAAAACAAAAAAACATGAATGACAGTTATAGAACGGACAGAATTCCTTCAGAGAGAGCTGTTCAGCCGCCACTCTCAAATGTGAGGTTTTATCTATGACTCTGAGTGCTGGAGGATGAAAGATATTTCATTCAATCCTGTAGTAGACAGAATAAGAATGAGTGACTCCAGCAATCCAGGGCACTCAACAGAGATGTAACAAAGCTTTGTGTTTTGAGGAGTAGATTTTCTTTTTCAAAGAATAAAGTACAAAAAAACAGATTTTTTTCCTAAATTGCAAGATTCCTGAATCAACATTTTTATCAACCTATAAAACAATCAGATTTCAAACTCGGATTTTAGATTTTCATACACTTAAGCACTGCAGTGATTTTAAAGAAAAGACTTAAACCACACTTCATCTTCATTTACGTTCATTTCTATCCATCTGCAACAGAGAATCTGTCTCATCTGAACCAAGTGGCCCTCATGGGTTTTTCCTTAGTGTTGTGCTTTACGGTAAGTGCTACAACGGTACAAGAAAGCATCCGTACTTCAGTCTATCGATGTCCTAAGTGTGGCTATAATAAAACCCTGGATTCACACAAACAAAAAGTGTGTGCGTTTATAGGTCCTAAACACGGAATGGGTTTTATAGAGTTTGGAGAGGATTTGTCACAGATGGCAGGCAGCTGGCACGATGACCTTAAGGTGCAACAAACACAAAAGTGGCACAGATGACGGTGTCGTTTCCCCCAGCTGATGTCTAGACCACACAAAACGATTAGTTTTGGGATGTGCCAACAGCAGTACAGCATTACATACAGATTTATGCATACAGGTGATATTACAAATATACACATACACTACAAATGGCTTTTTTTCCCCTTTTCACCACCTGTTGTTCAGTATCCCTCTGCGGATATTTGATACAATACATAATGTACATAAGTTATGATTATATTGTTTTATTACATTATGTATTTTAATGGCTTTGTTCAATGAAACCATTTTATTACTTGCTTTGATACTGTATTTGAACCAATTATCATTGCCTCATTGCTATGTGTATTTTAAGTCATTTTAAAGTCTTTTGTTTGCTTAGACCTATTTTTATTACAAAAAATCCAATTACTCCGTTAATCATTAGAAAAATCGACCGATTACTTGATTACCCAAAATAATCGTTAGTGACAGCCCTAATTTTATTATTAAGCAAAAAAAAGAGCTGATACATCTACATTTCTTGAAGTCAGCAGAAATCTTTAAATGAGACCTTTTTTTAAATAAGGATGCCAGGTCATTTAAACAAGTGTTTTTGTAGACAGTTCATGTAAGTAATAAAAGTAAGAAGTGGAAAAATAGCAAGTATCTCTAAAGAAAAATCAAAGTGCAAAATATCCAGCTAAAGTGTCACGCAGAGCAAGAGTCAGTAATGTCACTTAATTATGGCAAGTGTTACTTGTCTACACGGCTCATTACCAGGCTATGCGCTCCTGCTGATTTTGCAGATTATGCTGAGATTCCACAGGTCTGCGTGTAATGATTGTAGTGATAATGAAAGCCAAGGTTTCGATTGGTATCAAAAGGGACAGACATCGGAATGGAAGATTTTTGGGAAATGCTGCTTTTTTAGAACATATCTTAACCAAGCAACAACAGGGCTGCCCTCGACTAAAGAATTTTCTGGTCGACTAGTAGTTGTTAATTTTAAGCATTAGTCGACTATTACGTTTATTAATAAACGAAATAAATCATAAAAATGAGCCTTTAATTGCCTACAAAGCCTAATAACACAAAAAAGTTTTTCATAGCGCATCAGCAGATATAATATAAGATAAGATTATGAATTGTCAGGGTAATAACAGCAAGGAGACTACGTTAACTTGTAATAATTTGATAAACTACCACTTTCTTTGTTTTTGGCTTAAGAGATAAAGTCGATGACACTGACTCGTCACCTCTACAGTGATGTGCCTGTATGCATGTTTCATATGGACTACATAATCTGAGAATATTTGTTTTCTTTTTGAACTGCTTCATTTAAAAGTAGACTTTCACTTTGAATAGATATATTTTTCATATCTGCAAGGCAAGTAAGTGAGGCACTCAAGTTCACAGAGACCAAGACGGCAGTAAGCGTTTTATTTTACAAAAGTACAGTGCTTCGTTGTTATTCTGAGTGCACACAATTAAACAGAGAGTTTTTACAAATTCATAAGGTGTATAACTTTTTTTTATCTGTATGAGCTAAACTGATGGTGTATTTTAAGAGCAAGTGACCGCACCAGTGCCTCCATCTGTCATGTAGTGAATGCGCTACTATTCAGCTTCCACACTCCGCACAGACACTTGAATAGCGCACATTTTTCTAGGTTAACATTGCTGCCATTATAAGTTGCTACTACTTACATATTGATGAATGATAGGTGATTGTTTGGATGTCCTGCCCAATACTATATTACCACATAGACCGACTATCGGTTAATCGACTATTAGGAGGCAGCCCTAGAAAAACTTCCATGTACACTACCATTCAAAACCTTTTTTATTCAGCAAAGATGCAAATATATATAAAACAGAAAACTGTTATATTAAGTTATTAACTTAAATATTGTTATTTTTACTTTATTTTTAATCAAATAAATGTAGGTGAGCATTAGAGACAATTTTCAAAAGCGTTGAAAGAGCTTAATGACCCCATATTTGTGAACTGTAGTGGAAAATTAAGTGTCAGTTTGTGATATGTGGCAGGACACTATGTAACAGGACATTGTGCTGGGTAGCCACAGCCACAATAAAATCTCAGATGCCCAGAGTCACTCATTGTTACTCCAATTAAGCAGTTGAACATTATATGTGACCCACAGACCACAAAACCAGTCTTAAGTAGCATGGGTATATTTGTAGCAATGGCCCAAAATACACCGCATGGGTCAAAATTATAGATTTTTCTTTTATCCCAAAAATCATTAGGATATTAAGTAAAGATCATATTCCATTAAGATATTTTGTACATTTCCTACCGTAAATATATCAAAACTTTAGATTTCAAAAATATTGACCCTTATGACTGGTTTTGTGGTCTAGGGTCACACTTTTGCCCTGGCCGGCAGTTATTGTGCAGCACTGTTGCTTCTAGTATGGAAAAACTGAATAGAAAATTGGTGTTTATGATGTCTGAAGCTGGGATTTTTGACGTTCTCTGTTCCGTATCTCCCAGTAAGAATATGATGAACTTTAAAGATACAGAAACAGAAGCTTGCATCCTACAGATATTTCATTTGCTGAGAAAATTCGTCACAACCTTAGAGGCGAGCGTGTGTGGGACTGCAAATAAACTAAAAGGAGGCAAAGTTCACTGAGATGCTTCCATCCTGAACTCAGACGAACAGAAATTTAAAAGGTAATACAGTGACACAAGTCAGAGTTACTGTAGCATTTTAGTCACTGAGCCTCATGAGTTGTACAGTAGATTCTGAAATACCAGCATGAGTGTGTTCTCTCCCACATAGGAGGAAGACAGATTGGAGGTGGGCAGAGTGTTTGCAGAGACTGTGAAACTCAGGAGAGATGAGACAGAGGTTTAGCAGTGGACTGAGATAACACAAAGCCTTGGGCAAAGATCTCTTTCTCACATGCACGCGTACTTAACATCCTACCCAAAGAAATTCTCTCTCTTCAGAGAATTCACACTAACACTGTTTGGCTATGTTTTCATGCTTACACACGCCCTCACTGTGATAGAGGAAGTACACTGAATCTGTCTCAAGGGAAACTTGCAGACTCCAACCGCTATGCACTGCACAGACAGAGTATATCGGTCAGTCTTGTTAACTGACTAAGCAAGGATGGTCCACTAGCTGTTTTTCAGCTTTTTTGCAAAAATGTTTGTGGTTCCAAAAGCAGACTACATCTCACACACAGATACTGTACATACCACAACCATAAAGAGGGTTACTTCATTATAGGGCTGCACAATTAATCAAATGTCTATTACAGATGCCACAATTATGTAATCGATTACAATTACAAAAAAAAAAAGAAAAAAAAAAATCCACTTACATTATTCTGCTTTCTTAAGATATGTGTATATGAGAGAGAGAGAGAGAGAGAGAAGGAGAGAGAGTGTGTGTATTTTTCCTACAGGTTATCTTAAGGTTGTTGTTTTTTTCCTCACTGTTTTAATTTTGTAATTTTTGCTTTTTTATATTTAAAGAAACTATATATGAAAATTTGGCATGCGATAATTGTAATTAATAATAAATTTTAATCGTGCAGCCCTAAATTACCTCCATCTTGATTCAGTCTATTTATGTTTGCATGCTACCCCTTGTCCTTATTTAGACAAGCTATTTAGACATTGATCTGTTGCCAAAACAGGAAGTTGAAATGCAACAGGAAAATGAGATTGAGAAGCAATCTTTTAGTCAACTCTATATCAGTCAGTGTAATCTAAACAGCAAAGGATGACAGTTTAGGGAGGCAAAAAAAACAGTCCTCAGGTGTGACATTCTCTACACTTCTACACAGTTGTTTTGAGTCGACTAGCTCAAAAAAAGGAAAAAATAAAGAAAGAAATACATAAATAAAACAAATAAATATGTTTGGACTACAATACTATAATGCTCACTAAGGCTGCATTAATTTGATCAAAAATACAGTAAAAACAGAAATACTGTGAAATATCATTACAATTTTAAATAACTATTTTCTATTTTAATATATTCTAAAATTGAATTTATTCCTGTGATAGCAAAGCCGAATTGTCTTCAGTGTCATAAAATCACATACAAGAATAATCTGCATCACTATCCGTTGTAAAAGAAAAAAAAACTCATGTCCTTGCATAGACACTTCTGCACACATCTAGCTAAAGCAACATACACAGACACACACTTCAGACACTTGAGCATACTGTTATTAAAGCCTTCCAAAGGTGCCATTTAGGTGAAATCTGTGATCACGCATAGAGCACACTACAAAAAGTCCGGTCTTCAAGGTTACATTATCTCTACTATTATGTATATATGTTACAGCCAAGCAGCACTACTTCTATTTTCACATCAACAAAGCAAAGCTAATTCCGCCGTACATTTTGGACATCTGTATTAGTTACTGCAACCGCAGATGTTTAGGAAGTGAACTGGTGGTCTAGACTGCTTCTTTTGCATAAGATCACACAGGATTTCCTCTCCAAAAAGTCTGATTAGAGACTGGCTGATTAAATCAACACAAAGACATTCGGTTTGGTTTATTTTTCCAGCGGTTAGTAAAGAATTTAACGCTTATTCATGAGAAAGCACTGATATGTATTCCTAGCTCTGAAAAGGTCACAGCTGATGAATTCTCCACACAATCATCACCTAAAAACAAAAACGAGTATTCTACCTTCTGTGCTGAGGCCAGGGCTGGAGGTGAATTTGGCCACATCTACAATCTTCACGGCAAACTGTTGGCCCGTCTCCCTGTTGATGCATCTTCGTACCACACTAAACGGCCCCCTGGAAAGGAAACAAACAGGTAAATTAGAGTGCTGCACATGTTGGATTTTTCAATGGCTAATGCTGAAATCAAAGACAAGATGGCAAATATAATGCTGATATTTTTCTATTTAAAGAGATAGATCACCTAAAACTGAAAATTCTGTCATTACTCACACTCATGTCATTCCAAAAACCTATGACCTTCATTCATCTTTGGAAAACAAATTAAGATATTTTTGATTACATCCAAGAGCTTTCTAACCCTGCACAGACATAACTACCATCCATGTTTAAGAAATTGTTGAACAATGTTGTTATTTTTGCTTTCTTTGCACACAAAAAGTATTCTCGTAGCTTCATAAACTTAAGGTTAAACTGATGTCACATGGACTATTTTATTGATGTCCTTACTACCTTTCTGGGCCTTGAACGTGTCAGTTGCATTGTTGTTTTTGCAAATTTCATCAAATTGATTTGTGGTCCTAAGATGACCAAAGGTCTTACGAGTTTCGAATGACATGAGGGTGAGTAATTAATTACTCGCAGAACTTTCATTTTTGGGTGAACTATCCCTTTTATGATGGTCCATCTTTTAAACTGTTGAAATGGACACTTATTTTATGCATTTACTCAAAAATAAAAATTAAATGCAACATGTGACCTGTTTTGGCATCATAATGATGATTATGATCTCTAAAAAAAAATTTACATTTTGGTTGATTATTCAGGCTGATTTATCAGTCTATGACTGGTGATTGTATCATTTATACACAGAGGCCAGCAGCAAACAACATATTTTACAGGTGGGCAAATAACTATAATTGTCAGCAAAAATCCAGATATTTTCCAACAGAACCAAAATCATAATCGAACATAATAACACACATGCCTTAACCTCCAGTGTGAACAATTTATCATGTAGTTGGCCTCAACATTGCCTTTGTTCCCTCTGCTCTCAAAAAATTGAGCTATTGTTGCTGTTCTTACCAATGAACCCGTTAAATAAGATTTTAACAAAGCAAGAGTTCATTCAAAAAAAAAAACCAAAAAAAAAAAACAACACACTAACGGTGATTCGTAGCAAGAAAAAGTACCCAAAAGTTATTCGTTTTCAATCAGATATTGTAATTTGAGGTGGCAACTGCAACCTCAAATTGACACTGCAACAAAGTTTAACATCAGGCACATAAGCAGTGACACATGCCTCATATGGAAACTTGTTTGATTTCCCGTTTTAACAATGTCATTAGAGCTGTACATGGCTCGATAGCCAGAAGTTGAGTATCAGCGACTAAAGTAAAAGGTCGGGCCTCTTTCTAGGAATGAAGAGATGCTCAAATCAGCAAAGAAAATGATAGGAACGATCTGTCCGGACTGAGTGTTTGAGGAACAGCGGGGAGTAGAGAGGCTGTGAACTGATTTTCCATAGCCTTCTAACCCCTCTCAGCATGAGCTCTGGGTGTTTCTGCAGGCCTGAAGAAAGGTGGCAGCAGAGAGACCTCTGAAGCAAGTTTTGCTTGTTTGTGTGCAACGGACTGATGTCAACAAGTCTGTTTGTTTCTGTCCTATTGGTAAAAATTATGTACAGACAGTGGATAAGTCATTACTCTTCCAAAAAAAAAAAAAAAAACAGACAGACAGACCATCTGACTGTATTGACTGACTCTACCTAACAAATAATACATAAATGGACATGGAAAATTAAATGAATGAAACATTTATTTCAAAAGAGAGGAGCATTTTAATTCTTATAATATAAAAATAAAATAAATCAGACAAATTAATATTTACATGAGTAACTTTATCCAAATTTAAACATTCTAAGAAATTATCTAGGAGCTAGATGATCTCTTGTACAGGAAAAATATTTTTCTTTCTCTACAGTGAGTGAAAATGAGCAGGTGTGATATTTACATACTTTAAGCTCAGCATGGCCACATTTTCAAACTTGACATTTATTCTCTATATTTACCGCCGCCGAGTCGGTAAGAATTTCTCACCCTCCTCCTCAAGTACGCAAGTTACATTTCATTACTGACGACCCAGTTCACTCTGACCCGCACATATCCAGACATAAAAATAGACAGACTTTATGAAATATGTGTTGTCAGAACCTCTCTGTACAGTTCCCAGGTCAGTGCTCCACAGAGAACACTTTCAGGCTGGCTGCTGTCTTCCTGTCATCCGAGTTCTCTGGCTGAACTGTTAATGAACTGCAGGTGCAGTAAATGTGTGGAGGACAGAGTTTAAAGGAGGAGTGTTTGGAGAGCAGCAGCGCTACATTGGGTCTCAAACTGAAGGATGCTGCCCTGCTGCCCAGTCAGTCAATTAGAACTTAACCTTTGTGCACAAAACATACTCTTATAGCTTCATAAAATTAAGGTTGAGTCAATGCTGTCACATGGAATATTTTAACAATGTCATTACTACCTTTCCGGGTCTTGAACGTGTCAGTTGCGTTGCTGTCTATGCAGGGTCAGAAAACTCTCGGCTTTCAGCAAAAATACTCTAATTTGTGTTCTGACGATGAACGAAGCTCTTACGGGTTTGGAATGACATTAGGGTGAGCAATGACAGAATATTCATTTTTTTGGGTGAACTATCCCTTTAAGCAGAGCATTTGCTGAGATTTTCTAAAGCAATAAGCCACAAGGTTAAAAGGTCTCGTCTAGAATGTCATGATGAATGGGTACACCATCAGTCTTGTGGCTTATTGCTTTTAAAAAACAAAGACAAGACCATCCATAACAGTAACAATAAAGGATTTACTACGATTAATCTCCACCAAGTGGTACAGAGAATTAACCTCAATCAAAAATCAGCTCATTATGAAAAACCCACATTACATAAGATGTAGGAATCATAATTTTAATGTGGCTAAACAGACAACAAGCTGCTCAAAAGCTAATAAAACCAGGGTGCTGGGGGGGAAAAAATGTGTTTTGTATAAAACGTTAGTCGACGAGAAGAGGCTTGGTCGAACACAATTTTATTACTCGCTTAGACGCAAAAAAAAATTCAAAAAAAAAAAAAATTCAACAGGAAGTGGCAAAGTCACACAGTCCGTGACAAACAGCTCTTTAACGGCTGGTCTATGTGGTAATAATAGTACATAGGGCAGGACATCCAAATGCTCATTGTAAAGAATCTGTAAACACTTTACGGTTATTTGTACGCACTCACAATAACAACGACATTTTGTGCTTTTGTAAAATAATGAAAGCAAACAGGATGCACTTTCTGCTGCATGTATACTTGCCTTGCAGACATGAAAAATATATCTATAGAGAGTAAAATGTCTACTGTTAAATGAACCAATTCAAACAAAACAAATATTCTGTAGATTATGCAATACATATGAAATATGCATACAGGCACATCACTGCTGCAGAGATGACGAGTCAGTGTCACCAACTTCATCTCTTAAGTCGAAAACAAAGAAAGCACTAGTTTATCAATAAATTATTAAAATGTTAATGCAGTCTCCTTGCTGTTTTTCCCTGACACATTCATAATTATTATATTTGTCGGTGGAAAACTTTTTGTGTGTGCACTTGAGCACTTATTACCTATGTAGGCAATTAAAAGCTCATTATGATGATTTATATAGTTTATTAATAAACATGCGACTAAGAGTTGACTAATGCTTAAAAAGAATGACTACTAATCGACCAGAAAAATCTTTAGTCGAGGGCAGCCATACTGTTGCATGACCTTAACATTATAAAACAACAAGGTTTTAAGGTGTTAACATGACCTTACATGCTGTAATATTATTAAAGGAGAAGTTCAGAAGTTCCAGAACAAACATTTACAGATAATTTACTCACCCCTTTGTCACATGTGTAGTCTGTGTAATCTGGGTCAATACAGTTAGGGTATGTAGAAAAACTCCCATCTCGTTTTCTTCTTCAACGTCCTACATCGCTGTTTTACCTCTTTTTTGGAAAGGCTGTTTGACCTTCTTTGCATGTTCACTTTGTAAACACTGGGTTGGTACTTCTGCAGCAATGTAGGACAATTTTGAATTTGGGGAAGAAAACGAGATGGGTTTTTCGACACACTGACCGAATACACTCGAGCACACTGACCGTATTGAACCGAGTTCACGCAGACTTAGATAAGACGAGCGTTTGTGGTTAAAAAGTATATCAATTGTCAGTTTGTTTCAAAAATGACCGATCGTTTTGCTAGATAAGACACTTCTTCCTCGACTGGGATCATTTAGAGCCATTTGAAGCTGCATTTAAACTGCATTTTGGAAATTCAAACTTGGGGGCACCATTGAAGTCCATTATATGTATGTAATTCCTGATTTTTTTTCCCTCAAGAAACATAATTTCTTATCGACTGAAGAAAGAAACAGACAAACATCTTGGATGACAAGTGGGGGGGGTGAACTTTAAGAATTCAGTTTAAGAGTGTGCATGTAAACACACTCAATGATTAACCTAAAGAAATTTTCAACTCACGTCCTCTGTGACTTACTGACCTTAAAGAAATAAGCAGACACTTCTTAATAAATAAAGAGATCTGCATTTAAAGCACAAGTCTATTCTGATTCAGCTATAAAACTGCAATGCCGGCAAACTGGAGAAGAATACAAATTGAAGAGGTGGTTGAGAGCTTATTATTATCACTGTATCTTGCTAATACGGGTGCGAGAGGGGCTGTGTTTTCCCCAACACAAACTGCCAGAGCAGATGGCATGAAGCGCAAAGCCGCTTACTGGCAGAAAGCCGAGGTGCAGCCACGCATGGCTCAGAGCTGGACTCGGCCATGCTAAACTGCTGGAACTGTGGATACATGACACTCAGAAGCACCATAACATCTGAATGGGCTTTATCTACTCAATCTGTCATGGTCCTCATGTTGTTTTTGGCATAAATGTTCCCTAGACAATACATAAATGACGTTATGCATGTAACACCAACCACAAATGCAAAAAACATTGTTGCACCAAGTGTTTTCAAGATATCTGCATGCATTTACTGAACTGTTGGAGTCCTGAAAGAGTTGCAGTGGAGTTTGATGTCCACTGACAGGTTAAAGAAACTGACTCTTCAGTTTGTAGGGGAAAATTAATGTTGACTGAGGAATAGCTTGCTGTAATATATCACGTGAAATAACAAAAGGTCCAGTTTTTGATTTTTCTTTCCAACTAAGATCTGAACAATCAAAAACATTTTTACTAACATTATTCATCTCCAGTACAGAATTTAAATTTTTTGGTGGACTATCCAAAGAAACACCAAACTGACTAATTTCAGGAAAAAAGCAAAATGCATTAGACAAAACCAATGCAGAGAAAAACCTGTGAGGTTCCCTACTGTGCTGATTTATCACAGCATTATGAGAGCCTTTGCAAACTGAAATGATGCAGTAAGTGTGCACCGGCCGTTCGCTCCCAACAGCTGCTATAGATGACAAGCACAAGTAGCGACATGCTGTAGAACGCAGCAGGGATGCCGTGTTTGGTGCCAGAAAGAAGCAGGCAGATTAGATAAGACCAGTGCAGACACGAGAACAGCGGGTACAGGTCACATACCCAGGATAAACAAGTCTGGGTAAACTACTTTACAGCAAGTTCAGAACGTGAATATTTCATTGAAGTGTCTTTCTGTGCAAGAGTGCTGAACGTAGGGATCATAAATAATGATGGACAGAGAAGATGTCCTCTGCAGCAGTGCATGACGGGGGAAGATGTGCCAGCAGACAGAATATGAGGTGAGGAAGGAAATGCAGAGTGAAAAACAGAAAAAGCAGCTCAGAGAGAGATGCGACACAGGAAGATGAGAGAAAGGAGAAGTACAGAAGAGGATATAGTGAAGGATGAGAGAATCGTTCAGACAGCGGGGAGGCTGGAAGGGGAAGAACGCTGGTGTTTTGTGACAGCCGGTATCTGTTACAGTAAGCAAGAGATGATGGCGTAGGTGTAGGGTTTCTCCTGTGGAAGATAACTCCTCAGACGGCATGTGTGCGTGGGTACCTGCAGGACACCTGACAGCCCAGGGTTGTATGTCGGTGAAACAGAAAATGTTCAGTATTGTACTTTATAAAAATAAATAAAAACATAAACATAAGCTGAAACAGTAAGAAAAAAAAAGTATGCACACAGGTCAGATCTATAGCTCTATGCTAGAATTTTTATTTTGAAATGTTTATGCTATACTATAGCCAGGTGTTTAGTGAAAATTAGATAAAATATGCAACTTAACATACAGTATTTATATACAAATGCCTGATGTAGGTCACATGACCGAAACATTGTGAGCGAATAAATTCATCTTTGATATTTTTTTTTAAGCATATATATAAAAGCTGAATTTTCAGCATCACTCCAGTCTTCAGTGTCAAATTATCCTTCAGAAATCATTCTAATATGCTGATTTATTATCAATGCCGGAAACAGTTGTGCTGCTTTATATTTTGTGGAACCTGTGATACATTTTTCAGGATTTATTGATTAATTGAATTGAATTGTCTTGTCTTATGCTCAAAGTTTCATTTATTTCAAACAAAAACATGATAAAAAAGTTTACAATACAATTTACAATAACACTTTTCTATTTTAATATACTTTATAATTTATTTGGAACCGGTGCTACTTTTTTTTAGGATTCTTTGATGAATAAAAAGTTAAAAAGCATGGCATTTATTCAAAACAAAAAATCTTTCATAACAATAAAAAGTCTTTACTATCACTTTTTATCAATTTAACACATTCTTGCTGAATACAAGTGTTCATTTTTTTCAAAGAAATAAATAAAGAAAAAAATGTACTGACCCCAAATTTAAATGGTAGTGTACATTGTTACAAAAGATTTCTATTTTAAATAAATGCTATTCTTTATAACTTTTTATTCAAAAAATCCTGAAAAAGCATCACAATGTTTCCAACACTGATAATAAATCAGCATATTAGAATGATTTCTGCAGAATCAGCTGACACTGAAGATTGAAGTAATGATGCTGAGAATTCAGCTTTGCATCACAGGAATAAATTCCATTTTAAAATAGAAAACCACTGTTTTAAATTGTAATAATATTTCACAATATTACTGTTTTTTCTGTATTTTTAAATCAAATAAATCCAGCATAGATGAACATTAAAACTTTCACTGATCCCAAACTTTTTAAAGGCAATGTGTTTTATATATATGTACTGTACGCTTGTACTTATGTGCTCTCATCTTTGTGTCTGTTGTTAGAAATCCTTTTTAAAACTTCATATTTCAATATAAATGAGATTGTAACAAAATGACAGCAAGATTAGCTGAAACGAAACCAAAAAAAAAAAAAAAAAAAAAAAAAGGCAGGTCAACCAGTGCATCTTTATATTTTTAGACTCGAAAGGCTGTCAGTGTTGCAACACCGACAATATTTTGCAATTGTACAATCATTGCAATGGCAATCGTTCACTAAAAATCCACTTGCCACAGCTGCCCATGTTAAGGTCACTCCCTGCCACTTCAGAAGCACAGGATGTCAAGAAAGAACAGCATTCATTGTACATTAGGGAAAGGACCTGTGTATGCACAGGTGTGTGTAGATGAATTAGTGCATGTACTGTGTCAATATGCATAACTAAAGGTCAATGCATAAAACAAATGGACAAATAGAACCACCTCACTGCAGTAACAATGTGGCAGCTAAATGAAGAATGTTAAATGCTTGTTTGGGTGTTGGTTAATGTTCACATTACCCACTCAAAACAAACACCATAAACACTGAGCCGAGACAACTCTTCTTGTTTTTCAAATATAGTAAATACGGGCATTAGCGGTAGTAGAAGAAAGAGATAGGAGGAACTTGCATTCCAGAAAAATATGTTCAGTCAAGCATGGGAGTGTGCAGTCTAGCATAAATTCATCTAAAAAGCTTTAAAAAAAACCCCCAGGTATTTAGTGGATTTTAGCTAAATGTTGTAAAAGTTATAGTAGTTTTAATAATTCTAATAAACTGAGTATGACAAGAAAATGTGGTGTTGTTGTCCAACAGTCACGTTAAGCAAGAATTATGATAAACTGCATCAAATGTGCTTTAGTTTTACATAAAAACATCTTGTATGTGGCCTCAGTGTAGTGAGTTTAAAATGTAAGGTGGGAAATAAAAAAGAAAGAAAGAAATGAAAATTATTTTACACTGACAGTGTCCAATATCTTGTGCTTTTGTTAATAAACTGCACATAATTAACACAAAACCTTATATGGCTGAATTAGCTAATATTTAACCGCAAGTGATAAAGGGCTTGAGCGATTGTGTTCACTGACAGAGCAGTAGAGATTTCATTAGAGTGTGATGTAAATCTAGATAATGAAGACGCTGACATCATTTCAACACTTGAGTTTCAACTGCTGAAGTCTGAAAATCATCTTCTAAATCGCTTGCCATCAAGGGCATGCGAAGAAGGGGAAAAAGTGGGTTTCAAATAAAAACTTGCTCAAGTGACTAACTCAAAAAGGAAACGTAACAAAAAGAGAAGGAAATCACATCTCAGAAGCTAATTTTATAAAGATTACAGCCACTGGAGCCACAATGGAGACCGGATGATCAGTGGTAGCTGGATGTAAAGGAGGCCTTCAGAGAGAAATTATACTGCTCCGGCTCTCCACGGCACATCCAGGAAGCCTTGGAGGAGTGCAGCTGCACGACAGAGCAACCAGTGCACCGCATTCATCTGCTCTGCAGATCGCTCTGTGAACAATAACATTGGCCCATGGTTTTTAACTCTTTCCCTGCCAAACATGGAATTTTCCGTTATTCATGAACCAACACTTCCTGGCCAAACATAGAATTTTCCGGGTTTCCGCATTTTTGCTATTATATGCAAGGGGAGGTGCTATTACGAGTCTAGAATGTGCCTATCAAAAACACAGATGAGGAGGACGCAGAAACGAGCGATCTTGTATGTAAGCATATGAAAATGACGCAATCATCAACAATAAACAGCATATAATTAGCTTGAAGCTAGAATAAAACAGGGTCTGATCTTTATTTTTTCGAAAAACGCTGGTGTGGAAAGAGTTAAAAGTCAAACTATTTTTAATTTGATAAGCAGAAAAACAGAACACTATGTAACTTTTTAATAAATAAAAAACAAATATATACCATTTAAATAAATAAACAATAATTAATTAAAATAAATGCATGCATACAAATTAAATAAAATAATATGTTAAGCATAATTGTTCATTCAACAAAAAATGAATATTTACCTTTTTTAAAATATTAGTTATAAACCATTCCTAATTTTACATAAAAATTCTGCCTTCTGTTTTTTTTTTTGTTTTTTTTTGTTTTTTTCTGGACTATGTTTTAATCGTTAAATTAATAAAATATGAATTAAAAATAATTTTTAATTAATTAAAATCATGCACTGGCACAATTTAACAGAAATTTATTAAAAGTTTAACAAAAATTACATTTTTAAGGCTCTAGGAAATTTTATTTCGTTTTCTCAAATTTTTTTCTCAAGTTTTATTTTTACCAAATTCTGCATTTTCCATTAATTTTCTGGATTCCATTTTAATGGTCTCATTCAATTTTAATAATCAAAACCATGTCTAATTAATAGATTTTATAAAGAATTAATTTATTATTATTTTATTCCTTTTTTTCTAGTAAATAAAATCTGGTAAAAAAAAAAATCTGGTAAATATTCCTTAAAAAATTATGTTTCTTAAAAATGTATTAGTAGTAGTACTCATTACACTAAGTAGGCCTAATGTATTTCTGTCACAGTTTTTTCAAGTTAAACCAAACTTTTATTTTGACAGGGTGCTGTGAAGACCTTTCAGGTTTCTGTTTGTATATGATGAGACCATAATTTTTCTCAAAAGAAATGGTAAAATGCCCATGAAGTGACTCTTAGAGCAGTTCTAGAGATTACGTTTATGTGTTTATGTGCTTATATATCGAGGTGGCAGTGGCTAAAAACTTCACAAGCATCACACGATCTTCAGCATCTGTGTAGTAAACAAAACCGTGTGTCTGCACTACTTATAACACTTATGTGTAATGTCCTACTTTTGATTTATTCAATCCCAAATTAGGCAAAATCTGTGACATTCCGCGTTACAGAGTAAATCCCATTTTTATGACTGGATTCCATGATTCCATCCGCGTTTTCTGCATAACGGAAATTATAGGACCCTTTAAGAGTAATTCAATGCAGAGATTAAGCATGCACCCACACTGTACTAATATACAGTAAAACGTAAATTCCATTTTGATGGCAATACGTGATTAGAACTTAAAATGCACCAAACAATCACAAACAGTCAATTACATAACCATGACAGAGCTACAGGAAACATAGCCTCACAGAAAAGAAAGAGGACTGATATCCAAAGCCTAAAATACTCAGCCATTACAAATCAAAATCACAATGTCAGCCTTGATACAAGCAGCTGAAGTAACCAACATGTGTGAGAAAGGCCTTCAGAGACAGGCATGCTGTGGCAGGTGAGTTATGTGCATCATACAACCCTGCCAGTCAAGCTCCAAATAAAAGACCTTCAGTCCAGAATGCCATCCGTCCCAGGAATGTGATTTAAAGAACGTCCCTCCATGCCCTTACAAAGGGAATTCATCACAAAAGGAGGTCAGTACTGTAAATGTCATGTGTTTTACAGCATGCTTGTCCATGGCCCAGTGAGTGGATATAATAGCCTTCAGCGAAGTGGAGAAACAGGAGGGCTGTGAGGGGACATGCTGCGGTATTTCTGCCCCCCTGCATCTCTGACAACACACGACAATCAATACTCACATACCACCCACTTTCTTCCAGCAAAAAGCACACTCCGGGGAACCCTGGAGACTGCTTTTGCTGACTGCTCTATTTATGCTGCTGGTACAAAGAGTCAGATACTGAGCGGCTCGGTTTCAAGAGTGCTGTCTTGCTGTCTAGATAAACAACTGCCTTCCAAAGCAGTCTCATAATCAAAATGGAACCTTAATAAGTGAATGAAATCCCCTTGATTGACAGAAAGTCCATTAAAAAAGGAGTGTTTTAGACAAATGCAATTGGAGTTATATTATAAAACGTTCTGGAACTTCCAAGCTTTATAATGGTAGTGAATGGCTGTTTTTTTTTTTTTTTTTCCAATAAAGTGTGTCCATCCATCATAAAAAGTGCTCCACATAGCTCCGGGGGGTTATAAAGGCCTTCTAAAGAGAACTGATGTATTTGTGTAAGATCCATATTTAAAACTTTATAAACCATAATCTCTGGCTTCCGCTAACTGTCGTACTTGCGCTAACGAGAGAGTGGTGTTCCAATGGATAATGTAGGACGTATGTGTAGCATAAGCTCTGGTGAGAAGTGACGAACGCAGAAGCACAGATGAGAGACCAAAACGTCCTACGTCATCCACTGGAATGCCTCATTAGTAAATCATGGGGTAATTTTCATTTTTGGGTGAACTATCCCTTTAAGTCTTTGACACGCCACACAAATAGTGCTTTTCAAATAAAGTTAATAATAGAGTCGTCTAGCATTCACAGTTGATTTCAACAGAATGCAGCGCTTGTCCACTTTTTCAGCTGCTTTGATTATGGAATTTTTTTCTCATTCATTTTTCCCCAAGGGATTTAAAAAGTCTTTGTTAAAGAGTCATGAACCAGCCCAACCAGCCACGAGGTGACTCACAACATTACAAGCCTACACAAAAAGAATTTGAGAATCAGACAAAAAGACAAAGACTGTGTCTTGAACTTATCACATTGGATTCTGGGACTGCTTTTCCTCAAAATGATCAAATTTAACTGCTTGAAACAGCCGTCAGGAACACGCCTACAATATGATGCCTGAAAAGCTGTCTAGCAATATCACAAGGGTAAAGGAGTGAGTGCTTCTGCACCACTACTGCTGACAGCAGACATCTTTAATGCTTGGCAGCTGATGCTGGGAATGCAACAAGTCACATGCCTAAAATTCAAGTATGCACAAATTTAGACACTCTTCGAACAGTGGACAAAACATTGGCTCATGTCTGTGGCAGTCAAAAACTCTGAACAATACAGGAAAGTTCCCTCCAAGGAATGAAGGGAAAAGAAAAATCAAATCAAACGTTACTTCAGAGAAGAGAGCAAACATTTGGGAAATGAAGCCTAAGTGAATTTCATTAGCATATTTTCAGCAGAATAAAGCAGCTCATTTCTCTTCTCCTCCCCTCAGTCTCTTATCGTCAGTCTGTTGAGCGCAGGCACTCGCAGCACACACGCAGCTCTACAGAAAAGAGATATCACATGCATCATGGGACAGGTGCTCCATACAAACACGTGCATCAGCTCTCTTTACCGTCATAATGGCATGAAAACAAACAGTAGGGTATTCAGAAGCTGCACCACTCCAACAGTTGTTATAGTTAAAAGAAGACCACCTACCACTGTTGGAGATAGTTTACATGGCATTAGATCAAAAGTCACTAAAGTCTCTGGTACAAAGGATTTGTTTTTATTATTTCAACCTTCCAGACAAATGGGCAATGCGTTCACTGAATACAAACCAGTGTAAAACAAAAAAAACAAAAAAAAAACAACAAAAAAAAACACACACACACACACACACAATATAATTCATGCTCCTGTGTGAGTGACCACACCTAATTTGAGAATCTGTTTCATCACATTCACTTCATTACCTGCTGCTCTGCACTGGTTCTCCTCATTCCATCTTAATACTTGAACTGACCACAACCGATCAGATCAGCCCCACATCTCACACTGCTAAGGCTTTTCTCACCACACACAACTCTTTCCGCCTAATATGCTCTTCAACTTATCATTATGACTGAGAGGTTGAGTGGACCTTACTGATCTTATAAAGAGAACACTTCTGTAGTCTTTTCTGTGTGTCAGCTAATGTTCCTTGCACCAAAATATGCTTAACTGAGTATATAACTAGTCTCCGGTCTTAGATTCTTACAACAGACTAGTTTTGCTACTTAAAATTAAAGACTTTTACATGCCAACATATAAATCTGAGTGCCTAAAACCCATTGTAAGCGTAATGCATTTTATTTACGTGCGTGTAGGTTATGTATGTGCACGTCAGAGCGGCTTCGTTCACAAACTGTTATCATTTACACGCGTGGAGCATTTCAAAACTCCATCTCTGTGTGTTGTTGCGAGTTGGGTTTATTATAACGTTCATCTGGGAATGCGACATGCACCATTTCATCAGATTTGTAAGGTATATAATTTATAAACCTACGCAAACACAGGAGAATACATTGTTAACTTTCTCAATATACCAACTGCTCATTGCGATTTCAAAATAAAAAGTTTAAACCCTCATTCTGAGTTTTGATGTCCACATATTCATGAAATTACAGTGGCAGTAGCCTTTCTGTTGTAAAAAAAAAAAAAAAATGCCCAAATATTAAAAATTAAGTGGTCCAGTGTTTAGTCCAGTGGTTCTCCACTCGGGGCCCACTGCTCTGCACATTTTGTATGTTTCTGAATCTGACACACTCAGTTCAGTTCATGGATCTTTCTCCTAATGAGCTGATGATCTGAATCAGGTGCGTTACATGAGGGAGACATACAAAATGTGCAGAGCAGTGGGCCCCGAGGACTGGAGTTGAGAACCACTGGTTTAATCAATATTAAACGAATTGGATAGCGCAGTAAAGTCTAAAAATAATCATCAGGCATTTGCAATAATGCATAATGTATATATGCTCTATTGTTCAATAAAACCATGATTACTTGCTTTTGATACTTTATTTGAACTAATTATTATTGCCTCATTGCTATTATATATGCATTTTAAGTAATTTTAAAGGTTATTCTTCGCTTAGGTCTATTTTTATTACTACAAAAACAATTAGAATTATCTGATCACTTGATTATTCATCAGAATAATCAACCGATTGCTCGATTACCAAAATTATTCTTAGTTACAGCCCTAATTTAAACCTTTCTGAAGATAATCAGGTCCCCTCATATATACATTAATATAAACCACCACCCCCAATTGTATCGTGATTCATTTAACATCTTAATCAACATGTATCTTCACATATTTTTATTGATTTTCAACTGGCTCGGTGTGTACCGTTGCATCCCTTGTTGACACAGTGTAGCAATTTGATGCTTTAAATAATAGTAGTTCATCCGATTAGAATTATTCATAAGTTAATGAATAATTCAGAATAGTCAGAAAAATGTGTTTTTAAAATGGAGGAGTATATTCATTTATAAGTAGAGTAAGTAGAGATAAAATGCTTAGTTTTATGATCAAAGCTCTGTAGCTTTTTATTTCTATGGGGAAAACATATAATGAAATGCAAGAAAATGATGACTGAGAGATACACAAATGTCACTAATGGCGCACTTCATGTGCACTTGCGCTCTTGAGGACTTACAATGGTCGATGCGTGCGCATGTCCATTAAGTCCAAAAAAAATGTACGGGGTGTCCCATTCGTCATTTTAGCTTTTAGAAGGCCTTATACTTGCATAAGCATAAATCAGATAACAGAAGGCATGTAGTAGATTGTGAACAACAGGTTTTTGGCAAAGTTTTGATTATGTTGGTAATTTAGAAGCCTTAGAAATGTACATATCAAATAAGATACAGTAGGCATTAAGGTTAATGTGGTTTCAAATTTGAGACAGTAGATGACAAACCTTGCAGTTCATGTAAATCTCTCTGCTAGTTTTAAGTGGGTGAGATGTGTCTGCAGGGGCTTTGTCAAGCATCCCGACTGGCTAAGCCATAAGCTTGACACACAAAGACTTTAATAACCCACAGTCTGATTTAAAAATCAAACAATACACTGTTATGCACTCTCAAAGAGACGTTTTCTCAAAATATGAGTTTTCTGTAAAAAAAATAAATAAATAAAACAACAACTTCAAAAAGTAAATATTACAGATGTCTATAAAAATCTATTCTCAACATTTGGCCTGACGGTGAACGATTCCTCCAAGGTAATGTGCCGTTTTCCTCATCTCTTTGTACTGCTCTGTTTTGACAATCTCCTTTCATTGGCGGTTTAAGAAAAACAATACGTTGGCAGCATCACAGGAAGAAGCAATTGTTCAAAGACATGCGGTCGCCCCCGCTAATGCACACTGAGATTCGAGCAATAATAAACCGCCAAACCACAGAGGTACAGCGCAATAACCAAACACCTGTTTAGCTCACAGTAGGGGAAAGACCTGCCCTGTCTGACAGTGCAACCTCCAGATGGAAGGGAAGACCTGATCTTAGGTCAGACAAAGCTTTGTAAACTAGTCAGAACTGCCTCAAGACATCCAACACCAAAAGCATCTTGGCTTTTAGCAGAAAATCAACAAACTTGTGAGGCAAGCCTTGAGGTGTGCAAAGCCAAACTGATGCGAGATCAAAATGACTTGTCACTAAACTAGAGAGAGGTGGTGGAAGTCATGGTGTTTGAGCTCTAGAGTATATGTGCATAAAAAAGCCAGAGAGCAGGAGATAGGGAGACAGGCAGAGAGCAGGGGACGACAGACAGGCGGATGGATGCTCCAGGCACTCCCCAGGGGTCTTTGGCAGAGCAGACAGCAACCTTAGCTTCCATTAGAGCTGCGTCACTCTGCACCTTTCCTCCCAGACAGCGCTAATGATTTCCTGTCAGCGCTGGCCAGTACACACACACACACACACACAAAAACAAACACATACACTGCACGCATTGTAGAAAGCACTTACCACAGCAAATAACTGAAGATGATACATATAGTATACTGGGACAGTGAACATTTTCAAACTTAATTTCCAGAGACAACAAGAAGCAGAAGGGCACTATAAGAGATGCTCAGTTTGCATTTAATTTTCACGGTCAGGAAAACAAAATGTTTTTTCTTCTCTTTATGCATTCACAGTTGCATTGAACTATTGCAATCAATGAAATGTATTGGGAAACAAAGCTAGATTCAAAATTGCTGGCCGCATCTGCATACAATCAGATACAAACAGAATTTGCCTGTTGTAAATGCATATGATCTATATAAACTAACAAATACAGTTCTTTCGTTTTTTCTAATGAAGTTTATGGGATAGTTCACACAAAAATAAAAATTCTGCATCAATTACTTACCCCCATGTCATTCCAGAAGTGTATGACTTTGTTATTCAAGGAACAAGAGAAGATGTTTTGCACCAGGGTTCTTACAAATTATCCATTTTTAAACTCATTTAATACCGAATTCACTATTTAATACTCTCCCAATACTAGTGTTTTGTCAGTACCAAAACTTCAGTAGTTGGTACCAATGCAACAAAAGTATCAAATTATGAATTCAGTATTGTGAATTAAACCTTGAATCATTACAACCTTGATTTTTTTTTTCCCTGTGAAATATTGCCTGAAAAATCTAGAGAAGTCTGGAAATTTGACATTTTAAAATGGAAAATGTGTAGGAACCCATTTAAATGTTTCTGTAAAGCATACTGGTACATCTCAACAAATACATTGAAATTATATCTTCAGAAAGTTTAAGTGCAATTAATAATAAGTGCAACCAGTCATGTCTTACATTCTTTGTGTGTGTGTGTGTGTGTGTGTGTGTGTGTGTGTGTGTGTGTGTGTGTGTGTGTGTGTGTGTGTGTGTGTGTGTGTGTGTGTTCGGGCATTTGTGGTTTATGAGAACACAAATGTGTATAATGACATGGGTACTACAACGTAAACATGATTTATGAGGACACTTCCTGTGTCCCCGTAAAACAAAAGGCTTAAAAAACATACTAAACAGTGTTTTATGAAATTCAAAAAGTGTGCACAGTCTCTTGTGAGGGCTAGGTTTAGGTGTAGGGTAGGTGTAGGGCGATAGAAAATATGGTTTGTACAGTATAAAAACCATTACGTCTATGGAGAGTCCCCGTAAACCACAAATGCAAGAATGTGTGTGTGTGTGTGTATATATATATATATATATATATATATATATATATATATATATACATACATACATATACATATATGAGCACAGTGTAAAAAAGTTTACATCCCCTTTCAGAATCCGCAAATTGTTTATTATTTTATCAAAATAGGGACCGTACAAAATGCATGTTATCGTTTATTTTGTACTGATCTGAATAAGAGATTTCACATAAAAGATGTTTACATATAGTAGTTTTATAAATTCAATAGTTGAATTTATGAAAATGACCCCATTCAAATGTTTACATCCCCCTGCATCCCCTCTCTCTATTGAAACCAACACAAAAGTGACTTAAACTGCAATTAATCGACTGGCCGCTAGAGACTGGCTCCAAAAGGGAGTCAATCCCATGGACTCCCAATGTTAAAATGCCCAACTTTACAGCAGAAAAAAAATATGTTTACAGCTTGTTACAAAAAGTGGTTTTGGTCTATATAGCTAGCATCAGTGAGCGTTTGAATCTTCTGCAGTTGTTGCATATGAGTCGCTCAGTTGTTCTATCAGTGATTAAGATCAACAATATTTCAAAAAAAAAAAAAAAAACATATTGTAAAAAGTACTTATAGATTCTCCAATTTTGATCTCCAGTGTATTTTGTGTTTGTGTGTTTTATCATCAAAAACAATTATCCATCAGATCAACCTGATCCATAAACAAACTCAAAACCCACATGTGTGTAAGGCTCTATATGTAATGATGCCATTTCTCTCTCTTTCCTCTGCTTGCTGGTCCTCTAGTGGCCAGCTGGTGTCAGCAGCTCTTTATTGAGAGCAGCTGCCACATCAGGTACCTGTGCCAGCTGGGCACACCGCCCTGTTGGCCACAGCTGCCACAGCTAATCAGAAAGCACTGCTGCCAGGGCAAAGCTTGATGGAGCAGGCGTGGAGAGATCTGTTGTCCGTGCGGCTAGGAGCCCCGGGCTGCCCAATGCAATGCCTGCTGCGCTTCTCTCCGCAGTGGGCAGAGCACACAAGATCAATACAGTCTCCAGCTGGAAACAACAGCCTCAGTGGCAGGGTGTAGATTAAACACTGACGCCCAACTGGTATGGACTGGTTCAACAATACAAATCAGTAAAGCTAATGCCGAAAAGCAGTGGATTAGGTTTAAAAGTGCTTTAACGTGAGTACCCAGAATACGGTATATAATAAAAATATATATCTATATAATTATTTTATGAGGGAATATAATCCACATGAGAAATAATGAAATTAACGTCCTCTATTTGCCCTTTTACATAAAGGAAGTGTCATGGCAGGCACTGTGGGTGATGAGCAGTAAGTCTGTCCAGGTTTCTGTGCCAGCGTAACAGATTTAAAGGGAACAGCAAGCGGGAGAAAAGAGAGATAAAGAAAGACAGTCCACTCCACTGGCAATCAGAGACAGGTAATCTGTCTCAACCCTTCTCAATGTAATCAGACTCAAACTTTCAATTCTCGACCTCCTGCTGCACTCAGCAAGAGAAACAGAGTAGTGAATTAAAAAAGACATCATGACACTGAGGAACAACCAGAATGCGCACTCCCTTCAGGGTTTAAAATAGTCACAAAGCTTCTCAAGAACATTATAGACCACCATAATCTGGATTTTTCTTTCATGCCAAAAATTATTAGGATATTAAGTAAAGATCATGCTTCATAAAGATTTTTTTTTGTAAATTTCCTACTGTAAATATATCAAAAGTTTTGATTAGTAATATGCATTGCTAAGAACTTCATTTGGACAACTAAAGGCAATCATCACATTTTTTTCATATCAGACGATACCAATAATTATCACAGTAAATTTCAAATCTTTATTTCTTTCAAGTCTGAAAGCAGATTTTTGCTCCTAAATGAAAGTTGTAGAAACCAGACAGTTAATTGTTCTTTTAAATTATTCAGATCATGACTTTTTTTGTCATTTTTCCTTAACAAAATAAATGTCTAAATAGAAAAATTAATTTCTTAATTTCACACTTAAAATCACACACATAGCATGGTAAAAGTATAACGATATGATTTTGAGGTATTTGTATGAAAAACAGCAGTCCAAATATATTTAGTATAAATGCACAGACACTACAGCTTAATCACAAAAAAAACTGTAATTATGTTATATTACTCCATATCCTAATATATTTATTAAATTCCTAGAATAATAATATAATAAAATTTGATAAGAATATCCCACATTTCTGCCACAAGACCATGGTGCAGTTAGTTTTACTACAGTAAATCCATGGTAAATGATGGCGAATTGTAGACTGAAAACTCCTGTTATCGTTTTATCATGGAAAGATATATTACGATAATTATCATTATCATTTTGATCACCCAGCCCTACTTTGCACTAAATTAAAAGCACTTAAATTAAAATTAAGTAAAAATAATGAAAAACTAAAAGTATTTATACAACATATTTTGTAGGCTACTGCAATTTTTTTAAAGGGGTCATATAATGCAATATTCACTTTTACATGTTGTTTTAAACATAATGGTGTGTTGGCACTGTGTTACTCTATGTCTAGTCTATGTCTGTGCGAATCATTCATGATCCAGCTTCACCTAGAGCAGAAGTGAGTATAAGTAGAGTCGGGTATCGTTAGATTATTATCAATTCCGAGTCCGATTCTGATTCTGCTTATCGATTCTTTTCGATTCCAATGTAAAAGATGATATCAAGCATATTTATTCTGTTTCTTTTCTTGCTAAACATTTAGTTGCAGCTGAATACCGTAAACAAAAACCAACAGGTTACATAAAAACATAAAGATTCACTTAAGAGCTGTTCGCAAAATCAGTTTTGCGTGATTCTGGATAAATTGGGTTGTTGTTGTTGTTTTTATAAATGGAAGTTGTGGTTCTCTTACGATTCTGAAGAAAAAAAACATTAGACAACTAAACAATCACATGTAGGCCTAATTTATAATTAAATGATTCAGTGATTCACTCAAGATGTACTTGGTTCATTACTGGATGAATCAGTGGTTTTGAAAGAATGAGGAAAAACAAATACATTATTAACAGCCCCCTTTCGCCATCTACTGGCATAACAACATAATAGATAAATCTTTAACATTATTTGGAATGTCAAATTAACTTTCAAAAGGATGATTTACTATATTTTGATCTCTAACGTACATATCAGAGTTTATATCCAGACTATGAACTTTTATCCCAGTACTTCTGTGATTATTTCAATGTTTGTAACACACCAATAATGAACTGTGTGATTGAAAAGACTGTGAAACTGTTTCATTCATATACATGACAGTGGCTCTCTTTAGATCAGCGGCAGCACAAACGCAGATTTGAATGTTCAAATCACACTGGTCGTATGCTGCCCGGAAGAAAGTTTGAGGAATCATTGTAATTTAGGAACAGAATCATGTTGGTTATTTGAATCGTGTTTGTGATCTTTAACGATCTGTTAAATTAAAATGCTTTGCATTATTGGTGACACATCTATTGCAACGCTATGCGCTTAGATTAGCGAGCAAGGTCCTGGCAGATCGCTAGGTTGGGTCCTCACAGATGGAAAAAAAAAAAAAGAACCGCATATAGAAATCGACAGGCAGAATCAAAATTTGAATTTCACAAGAGGTATCCGATTCTGGAATCAGAATCAATTTTCGATACCCAATCCTAAGTATAAGGTTTTTTTATGAATCTCTGCAATCAACTTTCCTAATAACATGCTAGTTAGCAAGTTTCACGACTGATTGTGGCTAAAGTAAACAGTCTCTCAGAGTATGGCTCCTCACCCCACAAGAAGAGAGGGTTGGGGTGAGCAGAGCTCATTTGACAAGGTAAAAAGGGTGCTGTTTTACTGTACCATTGAGAAATTTTAACCAAAGTATGTTATAGAATTTTCATTAAGACCCTAAAGAATCATATCAAGCTTGTGGAAAATGGGCATCCGATGACCCCTTTAAAAAAAGATCACTGTGTGTTACAGCAAAATGAATAAGTTCTCAAACCAGCCTCTTCTAACCTGAAGGCAAAGCCGTTACACTTTACAGCTTCATTAGACTGGCACTATTAGAGGTCACGTCTGGGTAAGAACCAAAGGCTCAAAGTGCTTATCAGCTCACCGGGAGGCTGATTGACCACTCAATGACATCTAATCACACTTCAAATTCTCATGCACTGTTACTACGAGAAAATGAGAATTTACTACTGTTAATACTGCACTGTGGCCACTAAAGTTCGTTACTGTTTTACAACACCTCATAAGTTGTCCAGCCCCACAGCTGCCCCTCTTTTACATAAGGGCATTAGGTCAGGTAAGTTTCTATATTTTTGCAGTATAAATGGTAGAATAACAGAAGCATAAAAAATACACTCACAGAATCTAAAAAACAGCAATAATAAAGAATGTGTCGAAACATAACAAATAGCGTATATGCATGTGTGTGTGACCTGCATTGCCACAACACACACAAGCAGCCTGTATTATCCTATAAAGCCTCCCCCAAAGAATATTTATGAGACATGGGGCTCCATTTCAAGCATTACCATCCGTCTGCTCACTGCCCTGCTGACACTCTAATCACATTTCCAGCCCTCTACCACCTTAGCACTCTTCCCTGCAAACCTGTTTCCTTTCTTCGCTGGAAAAAGGCCAGAGGAACAGCATTTCATCCTGTGCGGAGGCCTGTGTTTCAAACACACTCAGTGTGTGTATTTGGCTCGATTATTGGCACGAGCTAGAGGTTTGACTCAGCACTTTTACCCCACACATGTTCACTGGTTTTACTGCTATCCTGTATTAATCTGTAACCTTACAAATCCCATTACATCTGTCCTTCTATTATATGCATGTGTGTGTGTGTATGACTCTGCCTGCATCCCAAAATCTAGTGAGCTGTCGACCTAGACAACTTTTTGGTTCATCATAGGTGTATTAATGTAAAAAACCAGCTGTCTAGCTCAGAAGCTCCCTAGGTTTTGAAATGTAGCTGACACTGCCCCAACTCCTAGAGAGATAAAATTAGGAAGGCACAGATCAAATCAGTGATGCGGTATGTGTGACGGCTACAAGAGAGTCATGACGGCCTCCGGTCATTCTCCGCTCCCACAAGACTTATGCACAATGCTCCTCAATGTGTATTCAAGATAGACCTAGATTACACACCACTAGATTTATAACAAGACACTCTCTCTACAATGAACGCATTTCTCACATTCTATGTTCTTGCATGGTTGGAGGTTACACATATATGTTGAAGCAATATACAGTATATTTTAAACTTATTCACACAGCTACACTTATGTTCAAAGATTCTTTTAAATGCTTTTGAAATAAGTCTCTTATGCTTACCAAGGCTACATTTATTATTAATACAGTAATGGTGAGAAATAGTAATACAATTTATACAATGTATTTTAATACATTTTTAAATGTAATTTATTCATGTGATAGAAAAGCTGAATTTTCAGCAGCCATTATTTCAGTGTTCAGTGTCCCATGATTATTTAGAAATCATCCAATAAGCTGATTTGGTACTCAATGTTAAAAAATGAAAATGAGTTGTGCTGCCTTGTATTTTTGAGGAAACAGTGATACATTTTTTTCAGGATTCCATGATGAATAGAAGGTTCAAAAGAACCTTTCATTACTGTCAATTTTGATCTGTCCTTGAATAACTGTATTTTTGTTCAGAAAAAAACATGACTGACCCCACACTTTTGAACTGTAATGTAAGCCAAAAAAAAAACGTAATAATACTTACATTATTTATTTGGATTAATAAATCTCATTTTAATTTTTAATTTTTACGATATTACAATTTTTCAATTATTTTCAAAAATAAAAAAATATTAAATGTATATAATATTATGTATTACATATTATAATCTAATAAATTTGTAACCTGAAATATAAAAATCATCCTTTACACAGCATTTCATCAAAAGAACAGCATTACTGTTAATTATTGTTACTCTTATTTAACTTGTACTTGAATAAATGTAGTTTTGTTCAGAAAAAAAAAGATTGACCCCACACTTTTGAACTGTAGTGTAAGCCAAAAAAAAATACCTTAATTATAATACTTCATTATTTAATTGGATTAAACATTTGAATTTTAATAATTATTTTCAGATATTACAATTTTTCAGTTAATTTAAAAAATAAAAAAAAACATATTTATATAACATTATGTATTGATTCTGATGAATTTGTAACTTGAAATACAAAAATCATTATTTGCACAGCATTTCATCCTGTTCAAAATAACAACATTACTGTTGATTTTGATCAATTTAATGTGTCCTTGAATAAATGTTTCTTTTGTTAAAAAAAAAAAAAAAAAATGACCCCATATATTTGATCTGTAGTGTAAGCATTTGGATTAAAAAAATAAAAAATACTAATATATATTTATATAACATTATGTATTGATTTTAATAAATGTGTAACTTGAAATATAAAAATCATTCTTTGAATTTGTGATGTCAAAAAGGTTATTTTTTTCAGTTGTCAAATAATAAAAATATCCAAACTCCAAACACACACTGAGTGCCATGTCTGATATGATTCACACATGACTGATGGCATAGTGTGTGACTCCATCTGAAGGTCTGAAGAGGCTCTCAGTGCCGTATCAAACGCTCTTTAGGCAGAGTGAAATCCAAGCAAATGTTGACAGAGTGACATGGCTTAGGTCGGACAGCCATGTACAACATCAACCAATTGTGTGTGACCTATTGATTTAGTTTTGCCCTAACTTTGCCAAGCAGGGCAGCCCGAGGCACTTCAGCACTGTACATCGAGAGCTGCCAGCATACTAATATCCTCTGAACATTATGAACTGAAATGGAACAATTGTGACAAAATCTCATAGTTCCATTGACTAACATGTATTCAATGGTGTTCCTGGTCTACTACAACTGATAATGATGCCTACTATTTACAACCACCACTTCAGTGTCACTTCAACATGTGTTTCACCTGATTCTGACATTTATTAACCAAACTAAATCTTGAAATAATCTACAAATTCAATTAAACACCTGACGTTTTCCTCACCATTCCTCTCCCAGGCATTTTACTCCTAGCAGGCGCTTATCACACACCGGGAAAGTACATAGGATTGTTTAGAAAAGGCAGAGAACAAGAGAAACAGAGATAAGAACAGGACCATGCCAGCAATTTCACAAAAACAGCCAAAGTTACCTGCTTCCATCTGCCTGAGAGTGATGTTTTGTATCAGTTTCACTCAACATTAGCTGCTGATATTCATCAAAATATCTTCTTTTGTGTTAAACTGACAGGTTCGGAAGACCTTGAGGGTGACTAAATGACAACAGAAATTTCATTTTTTGGGTGAAAATATTAACCTCTCTAAACCTTTGCCCTCGCAAAGGGCCCCCTAAACCATTAGACACCGTGCATTAGTGTGCCACACGGGGCCTGAGAGGGTTAACGTACACACAAATCCTCCATGAGGGTCTCCTGAATTCCAGTCAGCCACTGAGACATGAAAAGCAGGCTGGCACATATTCTATAATTATTCAATTAAGCAAAAAGAATTAATCCCTATGTGTTTGAAACTCACTGTTTTCCAAATGGCTGTCGCCACGCATTGGATCAAGCAGCGCTGGCGGCAGAAGAGCCTTGTTATTTCCTGTGGTTCTGCTTTGTGCATGGCTGGGCATCAATGACCTGAGCAAACAGCATTAGTGTAGCAGAGAATACTGCACTCAGACACAGGAAACATCCCTTCAAGACACGCATATTCCACTCCGCTCATTAACTTAACAGTCAACACAAGAGCAGTACGGCTGCCCTCTAAAAAGCACATGAAAACAAAGACTTAATAAGGTCCTTGTGTTTTTGCATTGCCAAAGATTTAAATACACATTTCTGCGAAGCAAATAGCATGCAATGTCATATTGAATGAAGCTAAATGTTCTTTTGAAAAGCGGTACTTGAATACACAAGTCACCACCATGCTGAGGTGCTTTGAGCAGTTACCAGGACATTTTCTGTTTGGCTACTTAAAGGAGAAGTTCACTTTCAGAATGAAAATTACCTAATAATTTACTTGCCCCCCTGTCATCCAAGATGTCTTTCTTTCTTAAGTCGAAAAGAAATTAAGCTTTTTGAGGAAAACATTCCAGGATTTTTCTCCATATAGTGGACTTCAATGGTGGTCAACAAGTTGAATATCCAAAGTGCAGTTTCAATGCAGCTTCAGAGGACTCTACATGACCCCAGCCAAGGAATAAGGGTCCTATATAGCAAAACAACTGGTCGCTGGTCCAATAAAATAAATAAAAAAAATAGCACTAGATCTGCAAAACGCCAAACATACTTTTGCTAGTTGGCTGTTGGCTGTAGTCTTCAGCGTTCAAACACAAATTTTTAGCTTGGATCCACACAACGCAAGAAAATGACAGAATTTTAAATCCAAACTATTTTTCCTAACCGATAGCCGACGCTTGTTAACTAATTATTAACTGTTAACCGTCAAGAATATTATAAATAAGAATTGAATTCAATTAGAAAGGACAAGTGTCTGTGACCCGTTAAAAATATTAACATTTGTTTTCCACACAAGTAAAAGCAAATCGTTTACAGTTTCGATTATCTGTATGACTAGAAGTAGCCTAGTCGTTTACACTGTTAGAAGAAGAAAAGAGAAAAAAACCAAAAAAAAACAAAAGAAAAAACAAAAAAAAAAAAAACAAAAATCAAGTGATTGCGCCGGCGCCACACGCACGCACACAGTTAAGCATTGCTAACTTGACAATGCAGCATTTCCATTATCATAATAAAATACAGTCAGCCAAACATATGGAGAGAAAAAAAAAAAAAAAAAAAAAATATCACACTGCAATCTGTGACGTTAATCGTTATCACCATACCGCTGTGACATTATGCCAAACAATTTGTTTAATGTGGATATTGGAACGCAAGTGAAGTACAAAACCAGGTTTACATAATAAATAATATTTTGGCATTCAAATACATCTCGAATACAGAAACGTTTGGATTTGTGACGTAAAAGAGACCAACGTTAGTTTCAGTGTCACTTTAGCTTAAATGAATTTGTTTTCGCTTGTCGTTTATATAGCCTTGCTTCTTATATTTTTCATTCTTGTTCTTTTCTGAAATTAGCATCCCTAATCCAAACACCAAAACACAGTTGTTTTAAAAGGAATATCGTAGCGCATTTCAGCTGTTAGGTATTCATCTGAAACATGAAATCCCGAAGCTTACCCTGGGTAAGCCGGCCTAATTAACTAGAGCAGGGTGAGGAGGTCAAAGTCTGTTTACAGCACCAGCCCAGAGGCCTGTCTGTGAGAGCTGTCGCACACACACACATGACTTCTCATTAGAATTACAAAGTAATCTCTGCCAGGCGGGTTAGGAGAGCCTTCAGATCAAATGTCAATGAAATATTTATTTGGCTACATCAAGTCACCAAAGGCAGGTTAACAGCTAAGTGAAAACCTGCCAAAAAAAAAAAAAAAAAAAAAACTGGTGCATTGCATGAGGTACCATTTGACATGATATTAAGTTGGTGAGTTGGAGAAGAGAGCGTTAACAAGCAGAGATTATATATTTTCATGGCCAGACAACAATGTCATTTGAATTTGTGCTGACTCACTGTTAAAACCTCCTTAGCATCCAAGCTAACTGCCCAGCAGCACTAAATTAATGCTGTTTTATTAGGCCCTTATTAACCCTCACTCACTGACTCACAGAGGACCCTGTTGGAAGGTGTGCTGACTTTAAAGTGAGTTCACAAAAATTTTGCATTCTGTCATAATTAACTCAACCTCACTTCATTCCAAATCTGCATGACTTTTTTTTATTTTCTGCAGAAAAAAAAATCCCACAAAAGAACACTGAACCCAACTGACCGTTGACAGGGAGTTTGATTGACAGGCAATCTAACCAAAACACGTCGAATCTGCCATTTCTGTCCTTGAACTTGATAAATTGTTTATTGACGTCTTTTCACGGCTGAGACAAAATACTATCTGATGTAAATTCATGTTTTTTTGTGTTATAACTAGTAATTTTTTTACAAAATGACAAACTTTGAAAGCTGAGACTTTGCATCATATCAAAAGTAACCTGCTCTGTCTTGTCTCTCGGTGCCTTGTCAGTTTCCTCTTTGCTCCATGATGTATTTTTCACTGCACGAAAACATGATGTGTGGTATCATATGCCAAGACTTGTCGGATGTAGCAAAAGTAACGAAGGCGGACAGGTCTTTGTAAAGGGTCAACTGACTTTTATTGTAAAAGTTTATTTAATTTTATTTTATTTTAAATATCTTCTGTTGTGCTCCAGCAGAGGTAGTGCACTTAGCAGGGCTCAACACTAAGGATTTTTCCTACTGACCTAGTCAGGCTAGTCTAATTTTTACTTGCCCTGCCAAAAATTTTACTGGCCCCAACACAATAACATTTTTTTAAATAAATATAACGCTTATTATAATGTAATACAATAAAATACTTATTGTTTTCATTGTTTTTGACCAACTTAATCTTGTATTCTAAAATAAAAGGTTAAGACGGACAAGTTACTAACCTAATTAACATATATTTAAAAGATTATTAAAGTCAAGTAAACAGTCCGTAATAAAAGAACAAGTAAACAAAATACTGCTCACCAAAACAGGAATTTTGGCATAATTTTGTGTGTATTTGTCCATTCAAGTGCAAAAAAAAAAAAAAAAAACAAACAAAAAAAAAACAACAACGCTGACCCATCAGGCAGTCCTTTTTGTCAAACTCTGCTTATTAAAAAACAAACTTTTCATTTTTGCTATCCCTTTAAATGTGCTATTACAGTACATTAACAATCTGTCAGTGGAGTTTGTTTGTGTGTGTATGTTGCACCTCAGAAATGAGACCAATCCAAATCATGACTTTCCTCATGAGTAGACCAAGATGGAATCTTTTTTTGCATTTCCTGAGCTGATTTAGAGAGAAAAATCTGCATAATTCTGTGAAATGGATTTAGAAATATTGCGAAATTTGCTAAATGGTGTTCAGAGTCTTAATGGTAGCTGAAAGCATAATTCAATTAGTCAAAATATTTAATAAACAAACATACACAGAACTGGGGATCTGTACAATTTAATGAATAACAGTAGCTTTGTGGAGCACAGTGCTGTGAGCACAGATGCTCACCAAGTACAGGAGGTGAGACAACTACAGGCGCCTTTCTTTCTTTATTTCTCTCCTTCTTTTCACACACAAGCAACGAGAGCCCCACTCTTAGAGAAAGCCTACAAGGTCTGTTCAAAAAGACAGAACACTCAACAGAAAGACTGTTACACTGCTTTAACAGTAAAACTCTCCCTAGGAAAAAGTCTCAGTGTGACACTAAAGGTGTTGAGATTTACATAACCAGTGTTAAATATGTTACAAAAAGGCAACGCATCACTCTGATGTTCTTTCTTCTGCATTTTTGACTCTTTAGCTTTACTCATTTCAGTTCTTAAAAGTATGTTACATTAAATCAAAAGCTCTCTTATGATTGCCTATCAAAGTACACGGTTAGAATGTCACTTTTATAGCACTAAGCACTTTAATGGCACAGCTCTGATTTCAGTGCTGATCTTGCTGACAGAGAAACATTGTTTGTCTCAGTGCTGCTTTACGTCTACATTTCTGAGCCGGTCAAGTCACCTTTGTGTCTTTTTTTACAAGAGAGGCAGAAAGACATAGAGGACAAGTGTGTTCTTTCACTGTAAGTATGTATGTTATTCAGCAATAAAACTGCATGTGAAACTAATAAATGGACAATACACAACACGGCCACTGACGTAAGTAGCTTTCATTTTAAATTCTACTTCTGACAATACTAGACTCTAGACAATGCCACTTTATTTTTCTCTCAAAGGCACAATCTAATCTAGAAAAAGCTGCAATGAGCCACAGGGAGGAGAGAGAAAGAACGAGAGAGAGAGATAAAAAAACGGTTGTTTTCATGCTTGGGTACAGCATGCTAAACTGCATCCTTCTGGAAGCAACGGTTTTAAGGATTTCTTTGAAATCCTGTCTTTTAGATATTGCCCATCTGAGAGAAGATCCCATAGCTGGATCAGTAACAGAGACTGATACACATGATAAACACAACACAACTGCACTCTCTCACTGAATCTCATTCTGACCTGTACAATCTGACCATGTACGTGCATTTGTTTTAAACAGAGATTGCAAATTCCATTGAAAAACGAATGAGCTTTTTCACTAAATATCACTGCCAGTGTGAATGCCATCTGAAACAAAAAATACTATGTGATGCAACATAATTACAGCCAATCCAAACATGTGATGTTCAATAAATAGCAAGATATTGGACCAATCCAATTTATTGATAAAAAACAAAACAAAAAAAAAACCAAAAAAAAAAAACCATAAAATTTCTAAAACTAAAACAAAATGGAAATCTAAAACTAAAAGATCATTCAAAATAATAATAAATGCAATAATAGTACATATGTGACCCTGGACCACAAAACCAGTCATAAGTTGTAGCAATAGCCAACAACATATTATATAGGTCAAAGTTATCAATATTTATTTTATGCCAAAAATCATTAGGATATTAAGTAAAGATCATGTTGTTCCATGAAGATATTTTGTAAATTTTCTTACCGTAAATATATCAAAACTAAATTTCTGATTAGTGATGTAGGGCACTATGAAATCATTTTTTTTTTTTTTCCCAATTCCATTTTTTTTTCATTTTAATTTTCCTGGATTCCATTTTTTCCCGTTTTAACTTTTTCTGGACTCCTTTTTAATGGTTCAGTTAAATTTTATTAATCAAAAAGCATGTCTAATTAATTAAAAATGAAACCTAAACTATTGAACATCAGTTTATTAAAAGTTTAACAATAATTACATGTTTAGGGCCCTATGCAATGTTTTATTTTTGCTCATCCCGCTTTATTGTTACCAAATTCTGTGTTCTAGCATGTCTAATTATTTTAACGCATAAAAACAGGCTTCATTTATTCTTACAACAGCCTTGGGAAATGTTTATTTTTCTCAGAAATGTTGTTTATTCACATTTTTTCTGGTTATCAAATGAAGGCATAAAGCATTAATCTCATTTATCTCTTAATTAATGAAAATTAAACACATTTTATTTTTTGGCAAATAAATTAAAACACTGAAGAAATATATAATTATTCCTTAAAAAAAGGTTTTAATCATTTTAGCAGTAGTAGTAGTAGTAGTAGTAGTAGTAGTAGTAGTAGTAGTATTACATACATTCTACTGAACAGTAGTAATAGTAATAATTGACAGGTCGCTGTGAATACCTTTAAATTTCTGTGTATATATGATATGACAATAGTTTTACTCAAATTAAACTGTAAAATGCTTGTAAAATGATTCTCAGAACAGTTCTGGAGATGTTATTCATGTATTCATGTAGCGAGTTTGAAGCAAAAGTATTTGATGGATGTATACAAATCAAGGATGTATATGTGTCAGGAGCATTCACTCAGTATCATTATCTCACTTTTGACCGAGATGACTTTTTAGCTGGTTTTGCATCTGATCTCTTCAAATATTAGTCCATATCGCGATATGATTTAAGTGGAATTACGTGCTTTTGATTAATTCATCCAAACTTTGACCAATTCCCTTGACATTCCGCGTTAAACTCTAAAACTCAGCGATTCCATCTGCTTTTTCCACATCACGGAAATCATAGGGCCCTATGCTTTAAAGGCGATTTTCTTAATATTTTAATTTTTTTTTCTGCAGCCTCAGATTTCAGACTTTCAAAGAATTGTATCTCGGACAAATATTGTCCTAGCCTAACAAACCATATATCAATGGAAAACGTATTTATTCAGCTTTCAGATGAAGCATAAATCTCAATTTAAAAAAAAAAATGCACCCTTATGATTGGTTTTGTGGTCCAGGGTACTAGCATCACAGAAGCATTATTTACACAGTCAAGCACAACTCACATTTTCTTTAGAAAATATATCAGCATAAGTCATTAATCAGTATCTTTATGATCTGTTATCGATAGTGGCCATCTCACACTACCCTACTGTTTTTTTATATTATCAACTGTAAGATATAAAAAGTTACAGTGACTTGTATACAAGGTAGACAGTCTATTCTTGATGGTTTTACAAGGGCTTCCTCTTTTCCTTCATAATCATAAAATGGGAGAAGAGGAAGCGCTTGTAGATTTATGGGCTGGTTGTCATGTCTTCCGCCAGGCATGAATAATGCAAACTCCCATCCTGTGATCCTGATCAGAGAAGAGAGAGTGTGCAAGAGGGAGAAAGAAAAATTGAGACATAAAGACTATGTATTTTTAAAGGTGAAGTGTGTGGTTTTCTCAATGTTAAAACACTATTACAAGTTTAAAATGACTTTCTGAAGAGTGTGAACACTGGCAATTTAAACACTGCTCTTTCAGCTGAGACACCAGCTCAATCTTGGGATATACAGTATTAAAGAAATGGCGGAAAATAAGCACTGAAAAGTGTTATTTTTGATAAAAAGATATGATTAATCAAGCCTTTTTTTTCACATTAACATGTAGCTTTAATTAAACTATGATTTTCTGGGATTTAGATGAACATTCCTGCTCTCTCTTTAGAGAAATATTTCATAGTCAGATCTGAATTAGTTCCCATGGAAACCATAAAATGCACCAAGGACAGACATTCATACGCAAACACAGGAACCCATAGAGCAGGATACCATAACTCCTCTGATCCATGTGGCTGAAAAAAACTGCCCCGTTTAGTCTTTTCACTGCATCTCAGGTAGTTAATAAAAAAAAACAGTCACCATTACATTTGCTACTTCTGTAAATATCTAATTGTTCTTAAGCCCCATTAATAGTGTATCGCAAAGCACTGTGTTAAGTTAAACAGCACCTTCTAGCTTTTTTTTATAAAGTTGTGATGAAACAGAATTATGACTTCTTTTCTTGCATTATTTATTGTGATATATCCAAGTGTAATGTTGTATCAAAAAAGAAAATATGTAAGGAGAGGACCTGTTTCTGTCAATCAGTTGTTGATTGGATTTTAAGATGTCAAATTGCACTGAACAATGGAGGAAGATCTAGACTCCAGCTTGGTTCCAAAAGGCCCACGAGACATACTGACAACAGTAGCACTATTTTACCATTTCTACAATTTAAAGTCAGCAGCGCATCAGAATAACAGCAGTACACGCCACAAGTGCCCCGGGTCATTTATGGTAACAATCTCTTACTATATCCTCTAATATTTTTATCTAGAGCCAAACACGCTTTATTCAAGCCCTTTCCACTCCATACGTGCTGCTTCTCTCCTCCACTAAAGAAAGAAAGTGCTACATGGGCTGCAGATGACTCGATTATTTTAAAAAACAATAGTAAAAACACAGTGAAAATAAAATAAAATAATTTAAAAGCATTTAAAATGTTTTTGTCAGAGCGCTTGTTATTTTTCATTTTGACATTAATTTTCATTGTTACACCAGACATATATATCTTGAACATATCCGTTCAAAATATTGGTTATCGGTCTACTTGATCTGTAATAGTCTGTATCGGCCTTGGCCCTGAAAAACACATATCGGTCAACCCCTAATCTAAATGTAAAAATAATAATAGTCTGATAAAACATCTGATCTTACACTGTTTAATATTCATATTCAAATGGGCTCAACTGATGAAATATTTACATTTTTTGTAGAAAAATCCTCAGACCACACTGTTTTGGTTTTCGAGGCCCAATGTATTAATCTTTGATGACTATTTTATAGGGCTGTCGAACGGTACCAGGTTCGGTACTTTCGGTACTGAAATTTTAAAAACGTCCATTTCCCGCTCACATCTGAACGCTGTTGAGCCGATTTTTAAACATTGCTGATTGGCCATAGTGTTCATGCGCTCCACAGACATGACTGTGATTGGCTACAATGATAAGTGCTTCACACTCCTCACCGAGTGCTCACAAATAAGCACAACGGGAGCGTCTGAAAGCCGCGTCTGTCAGCGGATCCGTCTATATGCAGATGTATTAGGGATCCGCTGACACATGTTTAAGATGTTTAAAAATCGTCTCAACAGCGCTCAAATGTGAGCGGGAAATGGACGTTTTTCAAATTTCAGTACCGAAAGTATTGAACCCGGTACCGTTTGACAGCCCTACTATTTTAACGGTTTAGGAATTATTATTGTTTTTTTTCCAAAGCACTACTGCTGCCCAGACGTATAACTATGTATAACTATTCGAAGAAAAAGTGTTGTCCAAACCTCCACTAAAAGTTGAAATCAGACCACTTAGAACTGTAATTAAATACCCCTGCTATAGATTCTATACAAAAGTCCACTTCATTTATTTGACGCAACAAGACAAAACAAAACAAAACAAAACACGTGCTTCACAAATTTAGAGATATCTAAATTCAGTGTCTAAGAAAGACCCCCACCTCTCCACCCCCTTCAAATCAAGGATACCACCGACTTTTTGCTTCACAGCGGGCCATGTGAACATTCACAGATGTAAGGGAGCTTGCTTTGTTGTGATTAGAGAATCCATCTGGAAAGCTAAATATAAATACGATATCTTGCCAGAATTTACTGTATGTTAGCAGCAGATGACTGGATCTATTTTAATGGGGTGACCGTAAAAAACATAAATATCTTACATTAATTACTTCATCTCAAGCTAAATTATATAAGAATTAACAGAGTGTTTACAGTTAATGTATACTGAAAGTTTAACACTATCTGCAAAAAACTCCAGCTGATCCTCAGAGTGTTGTTAATACAGAAGAAATACACTTTCTTTATTATTTCTTCAAAAAATAAGTCTTATGCTCTCTTCTGCCCTGTAATATGCACAGAATATGATACCCTGGGGCCGCTCAGTGGTTTTGTGCGACCCTACAGAAAAAAAACACTCCATCGGTTCAACCTAAAGCCCATGGAATGTGACAGAGCCGCTGGCCATTAATTCGCCTGCATGCCTCCTGCGTGCTGACCTTAGGATGGACATCCTGTACTAATAAGATGCTGCTCTGTCTACAGATGCTGCTCATTCCTGCAGAATTAATCCCCTCACATTAATTGGCAGGTAAACCATCCAAAAAATAACATTCTGTTAGTTCTAAACCTGTATGATTTTCTTTCCACTGTGGAACACAAAAATATTCTTTTTCACAAGATAAAAACAATGGGGTCCAAAACAACACTTGATCCTATTTGAGACCTTTTTCAAAATATTTTCCTTTTGTGTTCAATAGAAGACATCAAGTCATACAAATTGGAAATGCTATGAAGATGAGAAAATGAAATTTTTTATTTTTGGGTGAACTATCCCTTTAAAACAATGATTACTGGCACTGCTGCTGAGGTTTAAAATCAGCATTCAGTGTGGATTTAGGTGCTTCCTCAGTTGCAGACTCTCTGTAGTGGTGAAAATAGCAGCATTGTGCATCGAGTGATATAACACAGAGCCAGCTGTCAACACACAGAGGTTTCATCTCAGATGACTCAGTCCTTCCAATCCTGTCACTTTAGATCAGAGCATATCTGCCTCTACCTCATTTCACATGCAATCTAGAAGAACACAAACCTTATATTGACATATTAAGGCCCTGGTATTGCCATCCAATCACATTCAGTGCATATAGGTCAAAGGAACGATGGCCCTGTTAATAATTTTTCAAACAGACAGACAAGCTTGATTTACTACTACTTAGGTCAGAGGAGTGACAGTGATGTAGGCCAGGCATCCAGAACACTCTACTCAAGACAGATTATGTGGGTGGCATCCTATGACACGCAGCTGTGAATAAACACACAGAAAGTCATGAAACTGATATCAGAGGTCGAGGAGCTCTGCCAGGCATGTGTCCCTTGCCCTCCCTGGGTGGATAACGTTTAAAGGGCCATATGGCAAACTGATGACGACACTGACTCGTCATCTCCCCAGTAGCCGAGCGCGCATGCAAGTTTCATATGGATTACATAATCTGAGAATATTTGTTTCCCATTTGAATTGGTTCATTACAAAGTTGACATTTCGCTCTCTATAGATATGTTTTCCTATCTGTAACTCTTTGGAGGTTTGCGCTCAAGTTCAGAGAGACCGAGATGACAGAAAGTGCATCCTGTTTGCTTTCATTATTTTACAAAAGCACAATGTTTTTACATATTCAAAGGATGTATTACTCTTACCTGTTTGACCAAAAATGACGAAGTATTTTAAGAACAAGTGAGAGCACCGGCGCCTCTATCCAGGGCCTGCCCTAGCCAATTTGCTGCCCTAGGCAAGATTTTACCTGGTGCCCCTTGCTTTAGAGCCCATTCCACCAATAATGCATTTTCTTATTAAAAAAAAAAAAAAAGCTGATGATAGTGAAACGGTAACACTTACAATAAGGTATTGTTTGTTAACATTAGTGAATGTATTAACTTGAACTAACAATAAACAACACATTTGCAACAGTATTTATTATTTTTGTTAATGTTAGTTAAAATTAAGCTTATTTTAAATTGTTTCCAGATAATCTATAAAATATAGGTGCTGCCTAAGTCACAAACAGCCAGAATAATTACATCTGTATATGTAATTAAAACTGTATTCATTGCGAACTTCTGAGGGAGGGCCTTCACAGAAACGGGAAATCGACCAGCCGTTTTTATGCTAGCTGAAAAGCAGTGTAAAATAAAGGTAAAATATTTGAAAAATAATGCGATTTTTAAAAAACGAAGCATGAAGACATGTTACTTTGCACCCCAAAAACACAATCAAGCCTTCAAAAAGATCCATTAGACCACCCCTTTAATCTTAAAAATAAATTTGAAAAGTGTTCGACTTCCAGTAGATGGCGGCAATGTTCTACTAAACTATAGCCCTTTCTAACGTTATCACCTCGAATTAAACTGAGAAACGTACATCTTTAAAGTGAATTTTACATAAAACGTTATTTTAATAAGCCCAGTTATATATACAAATATTACTAAATTAGCCAATTCCATTAGCCAAACATCATAAATCCCCCGATACTACACACTACCACTAGCATCAAAATATTATTAAAACGTGTTATCACATGACACGAAAAATTACACGATTATATTACAAAGTCTCAAATCTCTGGAACTCCATTGTTATTAGCCATTTTAAAACTTTTAGTCTATGCCAACATGAAGTTTGTTCACCAACTTTTACCTCATGTAGGCCTAGTTTATTTATATGACAATTCTTCTTTACATAATATTACCTCTTTGTCCTGGCTTTCCTCAACTTCTTTTCTTTTTTTTTCTTCCCTGGGCACTAGAGGCCTTCGGTCTTTTTCACATACTGATAATTTACTAGTGAAGTGAACATCTATCACAATCAGGTGACTGATGTATGTGGAAGTGTGGCTATGCGGGGGGAAGACTGATCATGCGTTGAACCAGGGTTAGTCAGGAGAGCAAAAAAGTTACGTTTTTGTCGGACGACTGCTTTTTTGTAGTATTTATATTCATAGTATTGAAGTAGTATTGGTAAAAGAAACAAAAAACAACTTCATCCATTTTGGTGCCCCTAGCATTTGCCTATTTCGCCTATGCCAGGGGCCGGGCCAGCCCTGCCTCTATCTGTCATGCAGTGAGCGCGCTATTCAGCTTCCACACTCTGTATAGACACCTGAATAGCGCACATTTTTCTAATATTAATTTTAGATTAAACGGCCATGTAAAGTTGCTAATACTTAGTTTATATTTTAGATGATAAGCCATATTTGAGGTCGATGAGGTCCAAGGACATCCAAATGTCCTACTGTATTACCATAGACTAGCTGTTAACGATCCGTCCGTCCCGGACTGTGTGACTTCGCCTGTGGATTTTTTCATTTTTTTCTGCGACTAAGCGACTAATAAAATTCTGGTCAGTCGACTATTAGGGGGCAGCTCTAATGAACATTAAGTAAAGTAATTTTTAAAAATTATCATACGTCTTGAATATTTTTTTTATTTTTCAAATGGAATTAATCTTTACTTTAAAATATGAAAAATAAAATAAATTAATATAAAATAAAAATGCAATGCATTTAGACAATTTAAAATAAATAAACAAATAAATAAATTCAAACAATATAATTCCATGTCTATTGAATTTTTGGTGTTTGGGTTAAAGGACAGAAATGAAAATCAAGCCAAACAAAAGATATTCTATGCTGGGTAAATCGTGAAATAGGGAGTGACAGGCAGCATGAGCAGTGCACGAAGCTCCCACAGGGCAGAAACAATAAGTGAGAGGTGACATGCTGTTCAGCTTAGTAATACAACAGTGTGTTGCATTTCTGATGCCACAAAACATTAGAAAACATGAATATGGCTTCAAGCCTACATTTTACTTGAGGTGCATGTCAACAGCCATCTTCAGAAACAAAGTGGCCAAATCATCATCTGTCAAAGCTAGATTACAAAGCATAAAGAAAACCTTTTGATAACAGACAAACTCATGAGTGTCAGACAATGCAAATCTACATTAATCTCATTTACAACCCCTTAGATCTGTGGCTTAAGGCCTGGTGAGGATTGCTTGCTTATTTTTCCAGTACATATTCATTCAGCAGCTCTCACAGCATGCAGGGCTCTATAAGATCAGCATGGAGATTTGCTACAAATTGCAAATCGATAGAGAAAATAGTTAACCCTGCCACTGTGACATTAAATGCCTCTGCTATTACACTTTGTAAAAAATGCCTTCGCTTAAACAGGCACAGAGCATGCAGCAGCACATGAAAAAGTCTTTCAGAAGCTAGAACAATTAAAATAATAGTAGAATATAGATAATTAATTTTTTTAATATAAAAAAAAAAAAAATAAATAAATAAAATTAAACTTGGAAAAACTGGCACATTGTATGCTGTGGCACAGAAAACTTTAATCGTTAAATAGACTCAACAGATAAATATAACAACAGAATAGCAAAATGAATAATAAATAAAAAAACATTGTAATAAAGTAAATAATTAATTTATTACAATTTATTATTTAAACGGAATGGAAATTATATCTACTTCTGAAGTGAACTTTCAGCACAGATTCACTGATTCACTGTAAGAAACCAGCTGAGCGAGACTTTGCAGACCACACAAGGTGTTACAAAGCTGAGAGTAAAGTGTAAAACGTTTAGCTAGTACTTTTCATTAATATTGCAGAGTGTGACATCTTTGGGGCCCTTGCTTTAAAAGCACCAGGGTTTGTTGTTATGTAACATGGTTGCTAAACAACTGAGCAACATCTTTCAGTTTAATTCTTTTCAGACAATTGAATCTGAGGTCCACTGAGATGAATACATAAAGCAGAAGCTCGCTAATGGGATCCGATTAACACACCACTGAAGAGCAAATCATCTGTCTTGTAGCATCTCCCGCTCGTTCCCAGCGACACCGTCAGGTGGGGGGGCCCATGTGTCATTAATGTGGTAACAGCAGCAAAGAGAAATGAGTTTACAGTGTCTCAGGGGAGGGACTCTATGGCTACACTCACACGGAGGGAAAATACAGCTGTCAGTCTTGTTTTAAAGGGATAAATACAGCTCTTTTCACACATAAAGGGATAGTCCCAAAATTACACCTCTGTCATTTGTTTTTCATTTGTGAAACTATTCTGTAAGCAAAGTGACTCCCTAAAATTTTTAGAACCCATTCAGTGTCATTTAATATTGGTCAGAGCACTAAAAACCTCTAACAGCAGCTTAGCCTCATGTGTTTTGACATAATCAGTCTCCATTCCTCATTATAGTTATTTTGCCATCCTGTCCAGCAGGTTTCTAGACCTCCAACAGCTTTTAAATGCATCAATGAGCATATTAAACATAAAAGCCACTTAATTATAATGCGCAAAACCATGCCATGTGCGTCATTGCTGCAATTCTAACATGTATGACTCAAAATTATATAGGGCTGCCTTTAGCAAACAAGACTGCTGCCAGATTCCCAGGCCTAATTGCTTCATTCTTCTGACATTATGAAGCAGCTGTCTTCTGGCAACAGAGCAATACATGCTAACAACACAACTGAAGGCATTTCTCCCCTCTGTCGCTACACTTGTTATTTCTCTTTGGCCTTTATGAGAGAATTGTACAAAAGGTGAGGAGCAACCATAAACACAGGCAGGCTTTCTGACACACCAGCACAGGAAAAAAAAGGAATGAAAATATAGTACAAGATAGTATAGTACAAGCAGAGTTACTTCAATGCACACAGGGTTTAATGTGGTGATCATAAAGCATTTAGAAAACTAGTAGTGTTTCCTTTCAAGCTAATAATGGCGGTCTAAACAATAATGCAGCTATGGAAAAACAAGCATTAGTCATATTAGTAATAAAGATGGCCTGCTGGCCTAGGCCAGTTAAAGGGCCTGTTTACACCTGGTCACTTAAAGTGTTTTTAGTGATCAGATATCTATCCATTTACCTTTGGCCACATAAATTTGTTTCCACAAAACGGATATAAATTCGATCTTCAATTCCTGCACTATATGCAAATTTAACAAAGCTCACATCAATGAAAGTAACAGATATGCAATGCATTTTATTCATCATCAGCTAATTTCAAGATCAAAGACCACAACAAAAGAGGGAGCGGCATCAGCACTGAAAAGATAAGTTGGTATCACTACGTTTAATGAAGAAGGTTGTGCATTGAGCATCTGCAACTTACTTTCAGTTTTCATGTTGCATTAGTGCTGTGATATCTGACTATAACATTTCATATAGCCAAAAACACGCTCACACATTTATTTATTTATTTATTTATTTATTGTTTGACATTTTGGGAAGAGTAAAACTTACATATGTGGTTTCAACAGGCAGATGCATTTACATTTGTCCATTTTTGTTTAAAATTTGTCTAAATTTTTTCACGATTGGATAGCTATTGGAGAGTTTTAGGCTAGTTGACAGCTGATTTGCCATTAAGACGATGTTTAGCTGGCTAACACAGACAAGATGATTTGATTTGAAAAAAATGTGCTATGATATGATTTGACTTGATGTGATAGTCTTTGAAGTTTCAAATGCAGTGAAAACCAGAAACAATGCGACAAATATATGGCAATAATTTTATGTCATTGTTTTCCAGCTAGAACAAATCTAGTATATTAGAGCTGCGTAATTTCCTTTTTGCATATTTATAAAAAAAAATGGTAAAAAAAATAAATGTAAAAATAAAAAAGGATTGTTTAATTAAAAGTATAAATATTATTTCCACTAAATATAAAAAATTCTCTGCTAAAAATACAAATAACAATTGATCATTCTTTTACAATCAGTAATAATCTGAGCTAGAAATATTCATTATTGTCTGACATAACCAACAAATCACAAATTTAGGGCCCTATGAATCCAGTATTATTTTTTCCCAAATTCCATATAATGTTTCCACAAAATCAGTTATTTCAGTTACAATGTTTGCTGGATTCTGTTTTTTTGCAAATTTCATGACAATTCCATTTTTATTACTGGATTCTGATATTCTGTCCGTGTTTTCCAAATTTTTTACCTTTTACATTTTCTAGGCTTTGTTTTAATGGTTAAATTAAATTTTAATCAACCAAAAACCATGTCTAATTAATTGAAATCATGAAATTTAACAGCAATTTATTTGAAGTTTATCAATAATTACATTTCAAAGATCCTATGAAATGTTTTATTTTTTTCTCAAATTCAGTTTTTATTTTTACCAAATTCAGTGATTTCCATTAATTTTCCAGAGTGCATTTTAATGGTTTCATTAAACATATAAAGCATCTCTATTTAATAGATTTTATAACAATTTTATTTACTGTTGTTTTATTTATTTTTTTTCCCCAGAAATACTGCGTTGTACATTTACATTTTTCCGCTAAAGTTATGGTAAATTCAGAAATATTCCTTACAAAATAATATTTAAATAAAAAATTTTATTAGTGGTATTTCAGACACAGTGTCAAGTTAAATTGAATTTTTATTCTGACGGGTTGAAGTTTCTGTTTGTAAATGATGTGACGATAGTTTTTCTCAAAAGAAACACTAAAATGTTCATGAAGTGATTCTCAGAGCATTCTTTGCCGCTTAATATTCATAGACACTAGCCTATTTCACATTTTGATTAAAGTACACTGACCTACTTTTGATTTATCCCTCTAAAATTTTGAAAATTTCATGACAACCGGAATTTATACAGTAAATTCCGTTTTTATTGACTGGATTCTGTGATTCTGTCTGTGTTTTCCAAATTGTGGAAACCATAGGACCCTACAAACCACATCAAAAAGATACAAACGGCCTTAAAAAAGGCTTTTACTCTATTAACTTCAAAACTGTAGGTGGCGTTAACTCTGCATAACTCTTCATTAAAATGAAATGTAAGCAAAATAACAATGGCTTTTTGCTACATATGATAGGTTTGTTTGTAGCTTATCTGAAGCTTAATTCCACTGTTGAAGCTTAATTCCACTGTTATACAGACAAAACATTTGTTTTCAATAAAATCGTGCAAAAATATTTATGGGCTGCGGATTGCAGATTTTTATGTGGAAGGTGTGGCAAAAAGTTAATTCTGGACTGCAACCGCGGAAGACTGGAGTGCATAATTCAGGCGTTGTTTTGATTTGAAACATGAGGGCATTGGGCTTTGACTGAGGGGAGTAATTCCAGCATTCATATGTTGAACAGAAATAGCCCATCAGCAGTGGTTTAAATCTTCTTGGCAGGAGTGATTATGGCCAAAACAAGCCGAGCAGCTGCATGAACTCTATAGCACTCTATAGCAGTGTGCTTGTCTTTGAAGAGCATCTCAGGCCTCTTGTGCTTCAAAGGTTGAGCTCAATTTCATAGCAAGATAATACAGGGCATACTAGTTACTTAAAAAGTTACTCCACCCCAAAATAGAAATTTTACCATTGATGGCTTACCCCCATGTCGTTCCAAACCCGTAAAGGCTTCGTTCGTCTTTGGAACACAATTTAAGATATTTTGGATTAAAAAAAAAACGGGAGGCTTTTGACTGACCCAGAAAAGTATGAAAGACATCGTCAAAACAGTCCATCTGCCATCAGTGGTTCAATCTGAATTTTATGAAGCGACAAGAATGCTTTTTTAATACTTCTCTGGGTCTTGACAGTGGTATTTACCTGGCAGTCAATGGGACAGTCACAAGCCTCCCGATTTTCATCCAAAATATCTTAAATTGTGTTCTGAAGACGAACAAAAAACAGAAATCACAGAAATCTTTCTAATACTGCTATGGCACTTCTCATACCTGTAGCTAATAATTCTAAAGCTTAAAGAGCTTGTCAAACATCTTGAACCGAAAGAATAGGGAAAAAAAATGAAATCAATGAGCCAACATTTAATGTAGGCCACCAGTGACTATAGATGAATAAGGCAAATATAGCCACTGTGATAAAGAAAGGCGCCTGTCTCACACAGCCACTGTAATCTGAAATCAATTAGTCATTTACTCACATAATATCCTGTCCTCTGACACGGTCCAATTAATAGGAAACTAGTCTGGGTGTGTGTTGGGTGATCATTTTATTAGCCTGGAGATATCTAGCCACCCTGTAGTCCATAAACCTTAATGAGGGCAAAGGAAGGCAAAAGCCATTTAAAGAGCACCAGAGAAACTCACTGGAATGGCCATCCTTCATTTTACCCCCAAGAGGATATAGCGACTAAGCACATAGTCTTTTTTTTAATCCATCACTCTATCATGGCAACGGTGTGAGTCCTCAAGTCGTATCTAAAACACAATACATCAGGCTATTGCATAACATTCCCATTTATTTTACTCTGCAGGCTTCAGCGAGCAGATGAGTATTTACTCTTTGTAAAGAAACCGGCTCATTGAACACCGATCATGGAGGCATCATGTTTCAACGAGTGAAAGAATAAGCCCTGTCCCATGAGGGTCGTGAGACCAGTGTGTTTTCACAAGATGCTATGGTGTCCAGCATCCAGCAGTTAAGCTTTTATATCACCCTGAAACAACATTTATAACTCGTTTTACTTCCATAATGTGACAATTCAGAGGGGACGTTCATGTTCAAGAAGTATATCTTGCAACAGATTTCTTCTAACAAATAAATAAGATGATTCTAGGCAATATCCCACAGAACTAAGACCTACAAATAAAAGGCAAAGTGTGTATCATGGATATAGAAAGTACTAAATACACATAAATACACATTAAAGCATTGTTAATGTGCTATTTAATGAGCTCTGTGCTTTAGAAGACCAGATGCACCAAAAAAGCAATAATTTATCGGCTCAGTTTGATTATTAAATCTAATGAAGCAGAAATGCAATCATACTCAGATTTGCTTGAATGAGCAGTAAAGGTATGTGTCTGTCACATCTGTGCCACACATGAACATGCTTACACCCAAACATCACTACGTCACTGCATGAAGTCAGACACTGGGGGGAAAAAAACACTAAGCCCATTGGTTCTGCTATCATGTCAGGCCAGTTACATAACTCACTTGTGAGTCACAGGCAGAAGATGTGCTGGCCAAGGGTCCATAAAGGATTTACTGGCATGCATTGAATTTAAGTATTTTGCTTTTTTTTATTTTCTTGTATATTTATTGTTTTTATTTAGGCCAAGGAAATGTTTATGAAAAGGAAATGCGAATATGCATCCAGTGTTTCCGACAAGATTTTGTGAGACTATCCATCTTTTTATTTAACACAGAAGTAAGCCTATGGGCAAGACTTCTGGTTCATCTGCCGCTATGGGAAATAACGAGAACAGTAACGTGCAGTAAAGGGTAAAACTGTTTGCACTACAAGCCAGTGAGTTCATAATTAAGATAATGAATTAAAATAATATGACAAGACACACCAATTTGCGATATCAAACAGCAAAACGAGCTATTTTGTACAGCTAAAAATAGCTGGATGTGGATGAGATCGGAAGCTAGAGCCATAAAATTTGAAAACGGCCGCACCCGCTCTTACGGGAAAAATAACGTGGACAGGGGGTGCTATAGAGGTATTTACAATATATATATATATTTCTTAATTAGGATATATTTTTAAGCCTATATCAATAATAGGGCTAGGCGATTTTTTTTTAGATTTTATTGATTAATTTGAATTTAATGCTTTGCCGCAACTGTATTTTTTAGAAATCGAGGAACCACGATTTTGAATAGGAATATTTCCAAATGTTAGAATCAGACACTCTGACGATATGCCAGTGTTAACAGTAAACAGAAAAGAGCGATGCAAACGCATGTCGGCACCCGTGATTAACTGCTCATGTATGCCGCACTCAATAAAGTGATCATTACATTTTGAATATGGATGTTTTTTTCATACAAAAACGCATCACAAAAAGCTACGGGGGCCTTTAATCACCCCTGAGGCCATGTGAAGCATTTTTTATTTTGGATGGATGCACTTTATTGGACTCGTTTTGACCTGTTGAAGAGAAACACCTGCCTATTGCCATAAAGCTTGAAAAGGCCAGGACATTTTGTAATATAACTCCAATTGGATTCTTCTGAAAGGAAGTTAGTCATATATGCCTAGGATGCCGTGAGAGTGAGTAAATAATGTGATAATTTTAATTTTTGGGTAAACTAAACCTTTAAATGTAAAATATACCTCATTGTCATGTTCTAGCCTTGTTATATTTATCTTTCAATAAAAATCAACAATTTTACGCCCTTAAATGTTGTGTCAGTTTTCCCTGTGGTATCAAAATGATACTGAATATCAACATTTTTATCGTATTGAAGTGTGGGAAACATTGTCCTCCTTAAAGCGTCTCTGACCTAACACAGGCAAGCTCCGCAGACAACAGTAAACGTGACATGTAGGGCTAAATAAGAACAGAAGCTTCAGGGCTTAGTTAATTAATTCCGGATCTGTTAATTAATGAGTAAAGAAAGTGCTGACAGGACAAGGATGTCTGATCCAACTAGGCTGAGCTCATTTCCGACAGGCGGTCCTGGTGGCTGCAAGTCGGCTGCTATGATACAAGATCTTACACACCGCTTACAAACTGCTTCTTTGATAGATGATGAAACATCTGACTGATTCAGCACACATTCCGTTTGCGCTAAAACCTTCTTCTCATATCTAAATATTTATACTGCTAACAACCATTTTCTTCACACTCTTCTCCTCTCTTAACCTTTCTAACCTTATTTGTGACCCTGAACCACAAAACCAGTCTTAAGTAGCACGGGTATATTTGTAGCAATAGACAAAAATACATTGTATGGGTCAAAATTATTGTTTTTCTTTTATGCCAAAAATCAAGTAAAGATCTTCCATGAAGATATTTTGTAAATTTCCTACCATAAATATATCAAAATGTAAAGTTTGATTAGTAATATGCATTGCTAAGAACTTCATTTGGACAACTTTAAAGGCAATTTTCTTAGTTTTTTTTTTTTTCTGCACTGTCAGATTCCAGATTTTCAAATAGTTGTATCTCAACCAAATATTGTCCTATTCTAACAAATCATACAATCAATGGAAAGCTTATTTATTCAGCTTTCAGATTATGCATAAATCTCAATTTAAAAAAAAAATGACACATATGACTGGTTTTGTGGTCCAGGGTCACATTTATGAAAGCAATTCTATTTTTGTATTTCCGTCTTCATTAGTTGCCTCTCGTTAGTCAGCATTCCTCTCGCTGGCACCTCTTCTGGGGGGGGCACCGCAATAACACCACCATTACAATGGGCACCACACTGCTCCTTTTGAGAGGGAGATTAAGAGTTTTAAAGAGGGCAAGAACGAGGCTGGAGGAAAAACGATCCCGAAATTAAACCTCACAACCCGCTGAATGCATTATTCAGGGTTTTTTTTCTCTCTCTTTTGCTGACAGGAATGGATGCCGTAATTGTCACAGATGCTAATGAGAGTGTGCGGCAAGAGGGATGGGGAAACATCAGGAAGAGGAGGGGGTGCAGGGTCTGCCTAAGGAGAAAGAGATCACATTACATTCATATTACACCACAGTCACTTTGATTTCAAAGAGCCACATGCAATAGCGTGTCAGCCAGAGCCTTAAGGTGAGCGTGCACAGCGGAGACAAGCAGACGAAAGTGACTCACACATCAAGACCTGCGTGACACATCAAATGCGACAGATAAATGTATAGATAATCAAATTTGCAAAAACGCTGCAAGCACGCTGAGTCTAATATATGTATAAATGTATAATCTGTTTATATTGATTTTTGTCTCTATGGGACAATTTAAGATTAGACGCTTCATGTGTTTTGGTGACAATACAATATTCATTGCATACATGGTATATTTTCCACTGAGGGAGTTAGAAAACAAAAGTAGCCACAGATTTTTAGTAGAGGGTTTGCATGTTTTTAAACTGATTATGACTTCCATTAGCAAGGGCCAACTGGCAAAAAACTCAGAATTTTACTTCCACTTGGCACTTAGCGAGAAAATAAAAAGTAAATACGATGTCAGCACAAGGTCACACTAAATACAAGCAGCTGTAAGGAGTAAGAACAGAAAGAGAAAGAGAGAGAATGAAGAAGCTTTGTAATCCAATCATTTGGTGTGAATCAGTCTTTCAAACTATTGATCTGATTTGTTCATCTTTGCATATATTTTACTAATTCTCACCTACATGTTGTAGCTATTAAATTTTATGCATTGTGCATGCAGAATGTGTGCCGCAGATTACAACTGTGCACAATACCTGTGAATGAAATTAGGGCCCTGAAGACCAAAGCAAGAAACAACAAGCGCAAGATAAATAAGCCAGCAATTATACTGCAAGGTTGAGAGATTTTTTGGCTCAGTGACGGAATACAAAATGAAGTGAGATAAAATGGTAAAATGTTTAACTCATTTTAGCATCAAATTAAGCAAATAAACTAGAGTGACTTGTTTGAGTAAATTCAAGCTTGAAACTAAATCTGCTTTTTGTCCTGTTTTACTCCCTATCCTACAGGGAGATGAGCTCTAACGGATGACGGCACTAAAATTGGCAAGATGCACAGTAAAAAACAAACAAACAAACAAACCATCCTTGTGACCACAGCATGCATGTAATGTAACGGTCGCCCACTTTCAGCCCTCTCAGTGGAGTCACACAATGAGTCATGCCTTATGCCGTATGTCTTCGAACTGATTCATTGAGGGACAGGACTGGTTTCTTGACCAGGCTCCCTTTGAGAGGATGCTAATTAAATGTTGCCTTTAAGGGCTGTATGAACACAACAGAAAAGGAAGATGTTTGGCATGGGTTTGGACCGTCACAGTGACACAGGAGCGCAAAATGCACTTGAGGTGTAAAAAAGACAATTTTCAGTAACACATTCTTGGCGGGAGAAAAAAAGGCTTGAAATCTTCTTAGGGTTTCAAGAGCGTCAAAGCTGCGAGTGGCTGACCGATTGCATTTGGTTATAAAAGTGTGCAGCATTACACAGACTTCAAAGGGAGAAATCCTAAACCACGGTTATAAAGGTAAAGTTTTCTGACATCAAGGCAACTGACAAGCGTTGAGTGGAAGGAAGTAGGGATGTTCATTTCACTTTTACTTAATTAACAAAACGTAAGAAAAATCTTTTTAACAAGTAGCTAGTACGCAGAGATTTGGTGCATTTTTGTGCTGCGCGAAAGGAAGGCGGCTGAAAACAGTATCCTATTTTTCTTTATTTTTACAAAAGCACAAAGATGTGTTTTTACTGTGAATGTACACAATTAAAAGCAAACCGTTTACAGTTTTGTTTATCTTTATGACTAGAAGGAGTCATTTCCACTTCAGTGATATTATGCCAAATAATAAATATAATATTAATAAATAATTAATTTAATTTTCACTTTAGCCTAAATTAATTAGTTTTGGCTTGTTTATATAGCCTAATTTCTTATATTTTTCTTATATTTCTTATATTTTTAGCATCTGGTTAAGACATGTCTGTAACTAAAAGTAGATTCTTCAAAGTTTTATTCAGCAAGGAGCTTTAAATTGAGCAAAAATGACAGGAAAGACATTTATAATGTTTCATAAGATTGTTATAATGAGATTTTCTTAGTTGAATCAGTCAAAATAAAAAATTCAGTTCCATTTGAATTGGTCTAAGTGACTTGAATTGATCAAAATGGCTTCTACAAACACACTAAACAAATTATTAATGAAATTGTTAAGGAACTGTAAATGCAGTAGTTATTCCTCATGATTCCTATTCTTGTACTGTATCTGGAACGTAAGAATGAAAAGGCACTCTTTTGTCTGCCTTACAGATAAAAGCATTACTTATTTATACAGACCAAAGAGCTGGAAAACACTTTTCCAATAGAGCATTACATGGATCACCTGTTAAAAAATCTTCTCGAGTTGCAACGGCCCACATTAGACCACTTCTTAAAAAATTCATTAAATCCATTCGTACACAATCAGCATACTAGATGGTAAATAGGAAAGGACATGTGGAATGCAGACAATCAATGAAAACTCAATAACCGGCTCTAACCTCTTTAGACAGTCTTCTGGAACAAAGAATCTCTTCTAAAGATCATTTAAGCGCCTGCAAAATACTTCCCAACCCAGACTGGTGTGTTTCTAGCAAGTGGGAAATGCAAAGAATAAAATGTTTTAAGATTCTATGTGCTGTACATAGAGCTTGAGCAGAATCAAGCTTTGAAAGTTTAGGAACAGAATGTGCCAAGCCCGTGAGCTCATGCAGCAGTCTGTGGCCTTTAGCTAGATGGCAGAGTTGTTGAAAGGTTGACCTTTGTTTCATGAACAGGAGCAAGAAGTCGACAGAGAGAAGACTTTGATAAGAGAGTGTGTTTGTTTAAAAAGGCTGGGCACACTGCTTAGCTCATCAACTACTCCTCCTCTTTTTTTTTTTGGTAAAGATCTGCAGCGACTCTCTGAGCTCTCTTTGGAAGACTGCTTCGGTATAGAATCCCATTAAGTGCATACTGTAGAAAAGCTTAATAGGGATTAGCACTATGGAATTGCGCATAAAGGATGTCAGCAGTAAATGCACGCATTCTGTATAAGAACGAAAACGCTAACTAGATAATGTTAGGCATGTCAAGGCACAAAATGCAGACATCTGATATATCCTCAAACAAACAGATGGCCAGCTGTTAGAGATATTAACAGCAGTCAGAATCTGGTTATTTTAGTGAGTAGAAAATATAATGAAACCATTTTTACAGTACACTACTATAGGGTCACTGCTAACTACAGGCAGAGCAGGCAGTTGACCTATGCATTATGGAGGGCCTGCATAACTATACCACATTATAACAATGTAGGTAATGGTGTAATGGTATAATATGACTGCATGCATCTTGTTTTTAAAGGAGAAGTCCACTTCCAGAACAACAATTTACAGATAATGTACTCACCCCCTTGTCATCCAAGATGTTCATGTCTTTATTTCTTCAGTTGTAAAGAAATTATGTTTTTTGAGGAAAACATTTCAGGATTTTTCTCCATATAATGGACTGATATGGTGCCCCGAGTTTGAACTACCAATATGCAATTTAAATGTGGCTTCAAACGATCCCAGCTATGGTTGTAAACGATCCCAGTCGAGGAAGAAGGGTCTTATCTAGCAAAACGATTGGTTATTTTCATTAAAAAAAAATACAACTTAAATACTTTTTAATCTCTCCCTGAACTCTGTGTATTCTGACTCAATACAGTTAGGGTATGTCGAAAAAACTCTGACCATATTTTCTCCCTCAACTTCAAAAATCATTTCAAAATCATCCTACATCGCTGAAGAAGTTCTGACCCAGTCTTTGCAAAGTGAACATGCAAAGAAGATCAAACACCCTTAACAAAAAAGGTAAAACAGTGATATAGGACGATTTTGAAGTTAAGGGAGAACATGAGATGGGAGTTTTTCGACATACCCTAACTGTCATGAATGGAAAAAAAACAAACAGAGGTCGAAAAGTGGAAGAGCAAAACAAGATGAGCGTTTGACATTAAAAGGTATATAAATTTGATTATTTTTATGCAAATAACCGATCGTTTTGCTAGATAAGACCCTACTTCCTTGGCTGGAATCATTTACAACCACATTTGGGATCGTTTGAAGCTGCATTCAGACTGCATTTTGGAAGTTCAAACTCAGGGCACCATATCAATTCATCATGTTCAGAAAAATCCTGAAATGTTTTCCTCAAAAAACATAATTTCTTTACAACTGAAGAAAGAAAGACATGAACATCTTGACAAAGGGGTGAGTACATTATCTGTAAATTGTTGTTCTGAAAGTGGACTTCTCCTTTAAGCCCTTAAATAATAATGCACTTATTCTAATAAATGTATCAACAAGCGACCATTCAAATTCAAAGAAAAAAGCAATATTATTGATAAAGGACTTTCACTGTAGCAAAGAAGCACTGTAGCACTGTAGAAGTGAAAAACTTCTTAATGATGAACTAACAAACATGCAGGTTTTCACTTCACAAGGTGTCAGTTGATGGAGTCACATGGATTACTTGTTAATTATTGCAATGTTTTTATCATCCGTTTTGACTCATTCTGAAGGAACCCATTCAGTGCAATAGATCTATAGGTAAGCAAGTGATGCAGTGCTAAACTTCTCCAAATACATTCTGAAGAAGAAACAAATTCATCAACATCTTGGATGGCCTGAGGGTGAAAAACATTCAGAACATTTTATTTTGGGGTGAACTATTCTTTTAACACAGATGAAAACAAGGCTTTGACGGATAGGTTCAGTCTTTACAATGGCATGCACTGTATAAAGGTCCTAGAGCACATGAACTCACAACTTTCAAAACTGGATTGGAAGTTTTTTTTTTTTTAACTAAAAGTGTTTTTGAAGCTGAAATTTTGGCATGCTGTGAAGCAATAGCACAAATCCACTGAACACACTGTATTTCTATCCCTAACAGTCTCGTTTTCATTCCTGTCAACAATTAAACACAGCGCCCCACTGAATATGGTCTACATCCACTGTTAAGTAAAAGAGCATAAGAATTTGTTTATTGAGCACAAAACAAAAAAGATGCATACCAACTGTCAAAACAAAGGCATTTAATGTATACACAACCAACATGTCAAGGCTCAAAGGAGAAGATCACTTCCAGAACAAAAATTTACAGATAATGTACTCACCCCATTGTCATCCAAGATGTTCATGCTTTTCTTTCTTCAGTTGTAAAGAAATTATGTCTTTTGAGGAAAACATTTCAGGAATTATCTGCATATAGTGGACTTTAATGGTGCCCGTAAGTTTGACTTTTTAGCCTCAAATGCTTGTCTGGTCTAGCTCTGCCATGCGCATGCATACAGTAGTCTGTGTAATCCGGGTCAATACAGTTAGGGTATGTCGAAAAACTCCCATCGCATTTTCTCCTTCAACTTCAAAATCATCCTACATCGCTGCAGAAGTACCGACCCAGTGTTTACAAAGTTAACATGCAAAGAAGGTCAAACGCCCGTTACAAAAAAGGTAAAACAGTGGAAAAAAAATAATTTCTTTACAACTGATGAAAGAAAGGCATGAACATCTTGGATGACAGTGGCGTGAGCACATTATCTGTAAATTTCTGCTCTGGAAGCGAACTTCTCCTTTAATGTTCACCCCTCTGGGCGATGTACTAGAACTAAATTAAACATTGGGTTCCACTGAATTTCCTTGTTTTTTTTAATGATTATTCCATCTTTGTGATTACTGGATATTGTGTTAAAAATGATTTTTAATAATTAATTTTAAAAACACACTGCAAAAATGAAAACCATTTTAAATTATGTTTGCATGACCTTTAAGGGTTTTGTGCGTTTCCATGACTTTTCCAGGCCATTTACCTACAACCATAACAACCCTGTACAAACTAATCCCTAAAGAACCTAGAAGTCTAGCACATGTAATCTGATTCAGAGTTTTGTAACTCTTTGAATGTCACGGGATTGACATCTGAATCAAAGACTCAAATCTACAGATCTAAAATTCTACATGAAGCTCAAGCTCAGCTCCCACAGGAGTTGGTCAGATAAATCACACTCTTCAGGGGGTCAATGCAGTCCATTAACAAGTAGCACAGAAACTGGTGCTGTGTCAATATGGGCCATTGAAGAAATGCCTTTCCTCTCACATAAAGGCCGTTTTGTTTAGGCACATAGCGGTCCCCAGGCTAATCAGACAAATGCAGCAACGAAAAAAAGGAGAAGCAGACAAAGAGCGAGTGAAAATGAGACAAATGAGAATACGAGAGTAAGAGCACGACAAAAGAGGTTCCCGACTACAGCGAGGAGAGAGAATACATCACTGACTGCGCTAACAAAAGAACTTTTCCGAGACCGGGCTGTCTTTCCCATCTGAGGTCACCCAAGTTGTGCGGAAGGAAGGAAGGAAGGCCCACTTCCAGCAACCTTTATTAACTTCATAAATAATGAACTCTGTGAGACCTGAAGAGGAACTCTGCAAGAAACTCTGTAACTCTGCCCCACAGCAATAAAGCAGCAGGACGCTGCTCTCCAATCCCTGTCAGAGAAAAGAGCGTAACAAAACAAAGACAAGGTATTTCGGTGTGCAGCCACACACGTACAACCCAGTCCACCTAAAACATTATCCCTGAACCCTTGGATTACTCCTAATACCCAGAAGCAGCACTTCTTCACCTTGCCTTGAGCAGAATACTGAAGTGGAGAAGTAGTTAAAGTGAACAATACAGCACATGATCTTCATGTCTTACTCCATCTCGCCATCTAAAGCTAGCAGCGGAGGTATATGCCAACATGTGCGGTGGACTAATCCAGCTTTATGCATGTTTACACCAATGTAGATCCATGGATTTAGTCCCTGGATGGATAAAGGTCAAGGGTCGCTTGGGTGATCATGGTCATTACGCACACAGGGAAACACAATGCCTCAAGATCTCTTATTTACAGACTGGTCAAACCTACAGGGAGTTCTCTGTGTGGCTTTTCTAAAAATGCACTGTGTGCAGACTGTGGCATTGACTAACCGTTAAGTCACAGAAGTGCAAGTTAAGGCAAGCGTAGATGTAAAAAGTTAAAAATGTAGTCTGGAAAGGCAGGAAGCAGTGCGGTACAGCGCCTGCAGTCCTAGAGCAGTGGCGAAGCAGAGGCTTACTTATTTCTCTTTAATCCCTGGTGGTTGGCTAAAGCTAAGATTAGCCCACATATACAACAGATGGGTCACACCACGGCGAATCAGGACGGTCCCAACCACAACCTCGACTTTTAATGAAACGCCGAGGGACCCCTGGCCCAGTACCCAGCTTCCTGCTTCAGACCAAAGAAAACATCTCTTTGTTTTCTTAGGTGCTATGCCACAGATTGGCACAAAGATTTTGAACACTTTCAGCTAGGACTCCCAAACAAATCAGAGCAGCAACTGCTTCAATCAGAAGCTAATACTGAAGACGTGGCAGATTAATTTAGGGAGATGAGCTTTTATACTGTTCTTCTGAAGAAACACATCTGTCAGAGACTGCAGTCAACAGAGGTCTGGTCTGAAGAAAAGACCATGAATGAAGAAAAGAGATGATGCACTGCAGAAATGCCGTTCAGCTCGCAAAACACCCATCTAGTCCTGTCTGCCCTTGTAATCATAACACCTGGTAAAGTAAGGACAGGTTCTACCTCACAGAACACAGCATTATATAGGCTTACTGAAATATGGATGAAGAGAACGGCGCGTGCATGTCCAGATTTGAAAACAGGAAGTAAAATATACCAAGGTGAAATTCTACAAAGGTACATTGGAGTCTAGAGCAAATATTAATTGTGTGTTCCTATTTGGTCAAACAGCAAAATGAACAAAATCCACTTTTGCACTTTCAAGACCTTTCTATTTAAAATAAAAAAAGATGGATTATGGCAGTGAGAGAAGAAAAAAAAAACAGACTGTCCCTCAGCAGCGTTGACCAATTTTTTACAACTTAATGCAAACAATAGGCATATAACTATATTAAAATCTCACGATATGATAATATCCTGATATGAAGTTCACAATATGATATTTATTGCAATATTAAAAAAAAAAAAAAAAAAAAAAAAAAACAAATGAAGAAAAAATAAATTGACAATTTTGTACATTTTTTGTTTATGTTCTTACCTAAGCAAAATTATGTCAGAAAATGTCAGTGAATTGACTTGATCCTGAACTTTAAAGGGGGCTCAACCCTCTTTTTATTTGTCATATACCGTCTCAGTCTAAATTACATTCACAATGGTGTTTTAGGAAGCCAAACAAATTAGAATATAATAATAATAATAACAATGACAGTAATAGTAACATATTGTAAAATAACTGCACTGCAAAATAAATGAAAATTACATAGGTATATTATTTTTGCTTTAAACTACAGTAGGGAAATTACATTACTTCTTTCCTAATTTCCTAATCACGTGATAGAGATGTTTTTACTTTTGGACTGCAGTAATGTTATCCATTTAAACAGTTGTCAGCAATTCATACTGCAATTTTAGGCTTTTATTTTGCCGGAAATGGCAGTATAGCTTTTATTTTGACAGAAAACTCCAGCATTAGTGAAACAGGCTTGCAAAAACGAGTCTCACTGCAAATTTAGCGAAATGCTGTAATCATCTGCCGCGGACATAAAGCATAACTTGTGGCCATTAAAATCCCAAATGCATGCTAAACTAAAAGTATGTGCAAGAAACGAGTTCGCTGCATCCATTCACTGTGAATGGAGACGTTCTGAGGTTTGGAAAACACTGGATCATGAGCTGATCGCCTGAATGAAGTGTGCACTTCACTTTGAAACAAGCAGCGAAAACAAACTTGATGAAGGGATTAAGCCATATTGCGTTTTCGGTTTTAGTCCGTTTGACAGATACTGTGCCAAAGCATAATGGCTCAAAACACAATTTTAAAGACCTTTTATGTAAAATTAAGAAGGTGAAATATATCTTAAAAACGACACTTTTTACAGTAGTTATATAATAGAACTATAATATAACTACTATAGTATTACAAACATACTTTAAATAATTGAGAAAAAGAAAATATATATTTACATAAACGTTAATTAATGTAAATTACTTTTTTTTTTTTTTTTAAATGAGTCGGCATATGTAAATCCCTTTTCCCATCATTAAATTGTATTATTTATAAAAAGCCACATTTACATAGATATTGGTTCAATCACTGGAGGTTGGTTACAATGCTGCACTGTCTGTTCATTTCTAGTAGGCGTTACTAGTCTGTAATGGTATCCAGCTGTATCAAGCGGTGAATCACTATCTGCATCTAAACTGCGCAAAGTTGAGCTCAACAGAAAAAGTCAGCTCTGGCTGAAAGAGAATGACGCCCAATCGCTTTGTCAGAGCAAATCACTGTCAGCATGAATGCCCCTTAAGGAATTATATTGGTCAACGGGTCACACTGCTCTCTAGATATCAGTATCGGATTAGACTTATAATAGTGAGGCTCATCTCCAGATTTATAAAGAATTAAATATAAGGGGAGGGTAAATAGCCCAGCTCTCAGGGAAACAGTCCAGATGACAACCAACCTGCTGTTGGCATGTGGAACTGTACACAGACTTATTTGATTTTAACTGCGCACTGGTTACCACACTCATTCAGACTGATAACCACACCTGGTGCCTTCCAAAAAAAGAATGAATGTGGCTGTGCACACGTTGACAAACACATACACAAACTTCACTGATCTACAAGACTATTTCAGAAGGAAGACCAATAATGGTGTTTTACAGTGACTCCTAGTTTGTCTGAACTACTTTGCCACAGGTAAAGTATTATTTAAACATTTAGGACATAAATCTTTACAGCTTGTTTAATTTCTCTGGTCTGAAAAAAAATAATACTTCCATCACAAAAACAATCAGACTTATATTTTTAAATGCTTTTCTTGATTTGAAAAGATGCAGCTCAGCTGTGCTCGCATTGTGATAAAGTTACAAATTTTTAACTTAAGACTATGCTGCATTAGATTTAGATTCACTTACAGCTTATTATTCATCCAATAATGACAAACTAGCTGACAGCTAGACATCTGGGCACTGTGAAACTGTGAAAAGTCATCAAATCTCAAAAACTCATGTTCACAATCTTTCACAATGAAAAGGAACCCCTCAACGAAGGCCCAATTATCACTCCGACAAGATTCATCAAATATTTACAGCACACATTGAAATATTCAATACACATTGTACATATGGTACCAACCTGAGTGCTATAAAGGGAAGCTACAGACAGGCCGCACAGTGAGGTATAGTTAGCTAAGCTAATTACGGCTGCACCAGCACCTCAGTTAGTAACAGGCAGGTGCCAATTCCTTTGCATTTAGCTTTGTTCTCACTGCTCTGATGTGCTCTGACAGGTGCCTGACAGCCAATCAGACTGTGCGAAGGCACCGTGACAACATCTGCTAGCTTGCAGGCTTGAAGAGATGTCTCCACGGATCTGGACTGGCAGATCATTCACAAACAATAAAACACGTCATGCAAACCCTCACCTCTTATTTACATTCTTAACGGACACAAATCAGTACTAGTCTCTGTAAATATACAAGAAAATTAAAGCATCTCGAATATTTTAACTGGGGTGTATGATTGTCACAGTCTGGCTATAAGCTGTAACTATGCTTTAATTAAAAAATAATTTTTGAGTCTTTTTGAATGTGACCTGAATCTTGCACTTATGTAGTGTAAGTCAATTCCACAGGCCACCCAGAGCACCATATGCAATTCATCTGATCAAGGCAAGGTAGTATTTCACATTGTTTTCAGACAATCCTATTTAAAAGTCAATGGGCACACAGCAAGCTGTGGGTATTAATACAGCTTGCGCCACAAAGTCAGGTAAGGACGAGAAAGGTTAAATTACCACTGATAAGCTGAATCCACATCATGAATTTCAGGCAGCGGTGTGACACTAGCATCGGCATGCGCACACACACACATGCAAAGAGCCCAGTGGGAGACGGGGGACGTGTAGCCTGTTGTGTTTAGCAATGCAAATGAAATGGTGAAGATTCTGTAACGTTTGAGTAAACAAAACATCAGTCGTTCAACGGCAGCCCCAGTGAGCCTCAAACCTCCTTCACACTAAACAACCTAAACACAGACACCGGCGCCTGTTTGACTCTCTGGAAGAACAGAGAACTGTTTGTCTTCATAAACAAACAAGTCAAGGATGTATCCTTCAAGTAAAGAGATGCCACATATCGGCAGTAAAACACTCCCTGACCCTGGTGTAATGCTCAGCAGTTTAGTGGTTTAAAATTCCTGCAGACGCTGGGACATCAAACAATGCATACTGAATACTGATGATTTTATTCTATTCATTTTATGCTTATGCTGGAACCATATTGGACAACAAAAACATATGGAAATCATGGGGCAAGTAATACTCATAGACTTGGGTTCAGACGAAGGTTATTCTTGTGCAGAAGACAGCACATCAACACTAAAGATAAATTAATGGCAAATAAATAAAACAAATATACAAAATAATATGGAAAAGCTGGAGGAATTGGACAGGGAAAAGAAAGTATGGGTTGCTTTGCTTAGTCTGCTACTTGGCTCAGGAAAAGCGGTGAAAAATGGATCGGTGGATGGAAAGTAATATAATATACATTTACATTTCCAAACAATTCTATAAAGAAAAAAAAAAAACGTTGTTAAATTATTTGACAGAAACTTTAAAACATATTTCAAGGCAATACCGTTTTTAAAAACATCTATGAAATTGATGAATAAATTAAATTTCTGAATAAAAACTTTGTGTAGTAGCATTAAAAGCAAATCTAACTTAGTGTTTAGGATAAAAAAAGCAAATCCTGTCTTTTAAAACCAGTAAATTGTGAATATTAATTCAACATGTAAATCACCAGGTGCTTAAGTATTTGTGTACACACAAATGTTTTTGTTTTTTTTAGATTTATTTTTTGCCTTTTTTGCCTTTATTGTATAGGACAGATCAGATATGACAGGAAGCGAAGTGGGAGAGAGAGAGGGGGAGCGGGAGCGGGAGCAGTAGCAGGAAAGGTCCTCGAGTCGTGATTCGAACATGGGACGCCCGTAACGCAAAGGTGCTGTATGTTGGCATGCTGCTATCGGCGCCGACCACATAAATGTTTTTAATACCTATGCTACCACACAGGCCCAGCATCAAGCCCCCTGCAATGATCCAAAGGACCGACCCCTTCATCTCATTCAAAATGTTTAATGTTATATCTTGTTTTTATTCAGTTACAGCAATAGTGATGCCTTTATCCATATTAGAGATTTCGTGGCTGGAACGTCAACAGCGTTATGTCTTTGACGCATGTGGATTTTCTGCACGAGGGCGCCCTCTGGCATCCAGTATGAACGAAACCCATCCTATTTTGCGTAAAAATCGGAAAAATAATACCTCATAGTAAATATTAAGCAGACATATATAATCCATATAATCCACACTTTTTCCAGTGTAAAGAGGTTTACAGGAGTATTTTGTTGTTAATTAGATGCAAAAAAAATAAAAATAACAATAATACACACACACTGATGTGGCAAGCTATCAGAACCAAACCGAAAACCATGATTAAAAACCGAGGTACGTATTGAACCGTGGACTAACTGTATTGTTGCATCCCTAATACTGTATCCAGTGTAGATAAGATAGCAGCAGTGATTGTAATTTCTGTTTGCTTTTGACTCGATGTGACACTCACATTCAGCATATATCAAGCTTTAAAATTTGCAGGATGTTTTAATGGTACAAAGATCTCTTACATGCCAAAAGATCAAGGCAAATTTGATTTCACATGTCATGACCCCTTTAATAAAAATTATAATAGTAATAGAAAAATGCAGCTACCAAGGCAGCTAATATGAGACCCAAACTGCCCTGCTTTCAAAATGCTCTCTTTGTGTGTGTGCACAATCAGGTTAGTGGTGTGTTCATGAAACTGACCTCCCATTGAAAGCTCCTGGTTTGAAAAATTCCATTGATTACAGAGGATAAAGCATTTTTTTTGCCTTATTGCTACATCTGAGAAAAATGCAGCAAAGAAAAATGATTAGCCAAAGATGGAGTACGCATTGTGGAACAGTCATCACTTTTGCCACTGGGAGAGGAGCTTCTCATCTGATCTCAGAAGAGGACAGTGAGAAGTGCTGAGCGGGCCTGTTATCGCTGTGTTAATGTTGCTGAAAGTATTAAATACTGACCCAAGCACATTTCACACTGCCCACATGCCAAGACTAGTCTATTAAAATGAATTTAGCCTCATTTTAAATATGCACTATTGCATAATAGTGAGCCAAAGCCAAGATGAGCAAGTAAAACCGCAAACTAAATTTCTAAAACACGAGTAAGTATACCTGGGCATAACGTGCAATCACAACGTTGAGTTGCTGTAGGATAAACATACACAGAGCATAAACATAATATTACAACTTGTATCTAATGTATTTTTATTTTAAGAAGGTAGACATACATGAAACAATACTGACATCCTCACATGATGGGGCTGGTCAAAAACAACATTAATTCAAATAAATACCTATACACCAAAGTTCGCATACAAACTTTCTATATTAAGTGCCAGTGTTGGCTATGATATCCCTCACCTTGTTTTCTGTGACTAGCGAACCCAAAGACAGCCCTATGCCTGTTCATCTGCTGGTTAATAAGGCCTGAAGCAACTGACTGCAGAAGCTCCATCTCGACTGATACGTCTAAACACCATGTTTTTCTAGGTCTCAATGAAAGAGTCAGAGAAAGAGAGGGAGTAAGTGATTTGGAAATGAGGAGCACACTGACTCTTGTCTGCTCTCAATCCCATTTGTAAACAGATTGTCTCCCTATCTGGAGAGGGAGAGGAGACTGCAAATATTTGACAGAGACATGTAAATACTATAATGCTGACGAGGAAGTCAGTATTCACCCATGTGGTGTACCGGTAAAAGGAAAATGAGGCGGTAGTGACCTCATCTCCCAGATGACACTGCTTTAAAAAAAAAACAAAATAGAGTCTGCGTTTGCATATGGTCTACAAATGAAATTGATATGGAGAGAGAGGAGAGCTGATATTTGCATGAGAAGGAGGTATTACCTTCAGTTTAGTTCAGCTTTTTTCGACATTCAGCAGACAACACAAAAAAAATAATAATAATTAAAAATAGGGTACACCGTACTGTACTAATATAAAGGAATGTTCTCCATTTTATTTTTTACAGGTGTTTACTTTCTGAATTTTAAACTTCATGGTGCTATGTTTTAGGGATAACAGAAATTTCTGAAAAATTACTGGATGACCAGAACATTTAACCTTACTGTACTGTTTTTTGTTTTGTTTTGCTTTGTTTTATTTATTTATTCATTTTTTTTTTTTTTTTTTTTTTTACAGCAAATGCTTTGTGGAACAGCTTTTTATTGCACATCCACAATGAACAATCATTGTATTGAGGTCACAGTACTTCCTGGCTTGTCCAGGAATATTAAGCCCTCGTGTCTGACCTTTTACATCCTACATGCTATTGTATTGTGTTAAACAGATGGAGGATGGAGGCGTCTCATTACACCCTCTACTCCATATGGAAACCAGACACAGAGTTAAAGTGCTGTACAATTATATTTACACTGTTGTTCAAAAGTTTAGGATCAGTAAGATTTTTAATGTTTTTAAAAAAGTCTTTTCTGCTCATCAAGCCTGCATTTATTTGATTAAAAATACAGAAAAAACAGTAATATTGTAAAATATTATTGCAATTTAAAACAGTGGTTTTCTATTTTAAAATACTTCAAAAAATAATTTATTCCTGTGATGCAAAGCTGAATTTTCAGCATCATTACTCCAGACTTGGGTGTCATATGATCCTTCAGAAATCATTATAATATGCTGATTTATCAATGTTGGCAGCAACTGTGCTGCTTAATATTTCTTTTGAACCTGTGATACTTTTTTCAGGATATTATGATCAATAAATAGTCTAAAAGTACAGCATTTACTTAAAATAGAAATTTTCGTTTAAAGTTTGGGGTGGGTAATTTTTTTCTTTCTTTCTTTCTTTCTTTCTTTGAAAGAAATTAAAACTTTTATTCAGCAAGGATGTGTTAAATTGATAATAAGTGATAGTAAAGACTTTTACTGTTAGAAAAGATTTATATTTCGAATAAATGCTGTTCTGTTTAACTTTTTATTCATCAAAGAATCCTGAAAAAAGTAATACAGGTTCCAAAAAATATTAAGCAGCACAGCTGTTTCCAAAATTGATGATAATCAGCATATTAGAATGATTACAGTAGGATCATGTGACACTGTAGACTGGAGTAATGACTGATGAATTATATTTTAAAACATATTAAAATAGAAAATTTGCAATATTTTAAATTCCAATAATATTTCAGAATATTACTTATTTTATAAAAAAAAAAAAAACATTAAAAAAATCTTACTAATTCCAAACTAAACGACACTGTGTGTATTTATTTTTTTATTATGACTATTACTATAAAAATAGTAAACAACTACTATTGCAATACTTCACTGTACAATTAAATCTAGTATTAAGAACAAAATACTTTACAGTACAACTCTAATATTACAACAATATTTTTTGTCTGTCTTTAGTTCTTCCGAACTGAAGTGAACTCACTCACTCACTCACAGAGTGAATGAACATAGTCAACATACAAGATGAGAAACTGGTAGGGAGAAAGAGAAGGAGTAGGAAAAAGGAGTAGGGGAAAAAAAAATCTACTCCGGACCTGTCGAGACATGCTGAGCTCCAGATGAGAAACACTTAATTACTACATTCACAAGCCTGCCAGCACTGACTTAAAAACGGCTCGATAGCCTCCAGATAAGTGTGCGATTGGGTCGAGGCGATAAACCCTGGAGGCTTTGATTGGGTTTAACTCAGCACTCTGCCATATTTACTAAAGATGGTCAAGCAGCCTTAGGGGCCATTCAAAGTGTTCATGCATTCCTACATTTAAAAAAAAAAACAAGACACAGCCCAGGGAAATGAGCAGAATACATGCACCCTGAGGCATGTTAACATTTAAAACGTGCAGCACTTATAGCAAGCAATCAGTCAAACAAGCCTGTTTAGTGCAATGTTCAAACACAAAGACAATTAAAAAACAGTTTGGATGGACACAAGAATGTAATGTGTGAAAAAAAAGCACCTGAAAAGTACTACAACAACAACAAATGCTTTCACTTAAGGACTTTAGGAAAGCTTTTCTTTACTCAACTAATCCTCACCTTTCCCTTCCTAGGTTTCGTAAATGTGATTACAAGCCTATTTTTGACATCCCTTATAAGATAAATATAGGTTAGCGTTGTCTATTTCTTGCTAGGCTCTGTGTTCAAGTCACTGACAGGGATAATGGAGAGATCTTGCTAATAGTAGCAATGAAGTTTCAAATCCAGGTTAGACTGGGAAGACAGACTGGGAGCTCTGCTTTGCTCTTACACACCTGACATTCATTAGCTTGCTTTATAACAAAAGCCCTTTAGCCCGACCTGCTCTGACAACACTAAGACACACAGGAAGTTACATCCCAGAAGGCTGGCTTGTTTTTAGAGAGAAAAAGTGCAAAAGACTAAAAAGGTGTAGAGGAGGAAAGAGACTCCCAGTGAAAGTGATTTAGAGGGAAACTGAAGCACTGACAAAAGAATATCCCAATGCAGAGCACATTGCTTGGGGATACGAAGTGACATTGTGTGGGTAATGAGCACAACTGAGCAGTTAGCCATATTTTGTGAAATGCTGACGGCAGAGAGCAGGCCAAAAACCTCTGTGTTATTGACTAAACTGTGTAAACGTAGGTCTTCAGCTGTACCTTTTGTGTGTATCTCCTGAGAGAGAACTAACAACAAGCAACACAATGTGAAGGCCATCAACAGGATCTGAAGATGCAGTTTTGCCCAAAATACGCAGCAGGAACTCTGTATAATTTTACTGTCGATCTCACATTTGGACAATCAAGCAGTCTTGCTTAAAATGAAAGGAGGAGAGGAAGAAGAGCAAAATGATAATAAAAGATGAATGAGAAGTAGAGGAGATACTTACAGAGGAATGATAATAGGAACGGGTTAGCCAAGCGTGAGCGTGATTTGTGGGCAGAAGGGAGTGTCGCAGAGCTATTTGTCTCTGAATTTTTGCATCCAGGCAGATTGCAAGCAGCTCTCCATCCGCTCAGTCTAATTATGCACCGTGAAAATATGGTTCACAAAAGTAGCAACACAGAATTCACAGCTGAAGAGATTTTACTGTCAGTAGGAATTAAGAGAAAGTATTACTGCAAAAATATTTACAAAAACGTAACTTTTCAAAACCTAAGCAGTTGCCAACTGTCAAGATCCATGTGATGTTTCCTCTGCCATTCACTACGGAGGTGCAAAACTTAGATTATCTAATATCATTATGGTTAAGCAAAATACAAAACACTTTAGAGCAAAAATAACTATATTGTGAATTTGTGATATATACATTTACCATGACATACAATAAATAATTTACAATACACTAATCATACCACCCACCTCTATCAGTCATCAGCTTGCATGATTCATGAGGAAGAAAGCACAAAACTCAAACTACTCAAAGAAAAGAGTGATGTTTAAAGGGTTAATTCACCTAAAAATGAAAATTAGCCCATTATTTACTTACCCTCAAGGCATCCTAGGTGTATATGACTTCATTCTTTCAGACGAATGCAATCAGAGTTAAATTAAAAACTGTTCTGGCTCCTTCAAGCTTTATAATGCAATGGACGTGTGTTTCTCTTCATCAGTTCAAATCAAGTGCATCCATCCATAATAAAAAGTGCCTCACATGGCTCCGGGGGGTGAATAAAGGCCTCCTGTAGTAGGGATGGGCGATATGGGCCTAAAAATTTATCACGATAATTTCTGGTATTGTTGCGATAACGATATCAGTGACAATAATTCAGGGAATCCTGTTTCTTTACAGAAAAGTATTATCTTTACTAATTTTACCCGCCCACTGCATTATAAAGCTTGAAGTAGCAAAACACTATTTTTAATGCAACTCCGACTGGATTCATCTGCAAGAAGGAAGTCATATACAACTAGCATGACTTGAGGGTGAGTAAATAATTTGCTAATTTTCATTTTTGGGTGAACTAACCCTTTAAGCTAAGCGAACAGGCCTTATTTTCATGCGGCATGTAAAATCCACTATTTTTTTTTTTTCTAGAATTCATCAGTCAGCTGATGGTGAGTCCTAGAGTATCTGCTGTCAGCTCTGATTGTGGTGATAGTAAGAGAGGCGGGAGATTACGGGCCATTTTTCCTGAAGAATCACTATTCCAGACAGGAAGCAAGTGCCCAGGGGATCAGCGCTAAATAATTTCAGTCCACTCTCCCCGTAAGAGGATCTAAAGTTATTTCTGCGGGCACTTTCACAATAAATAGATAAATACACATCTAAATAAGCCATATTAATAAAAGAGGGGCGAGGATAAAAGGAGACTGCAAAAGAGTTTGGTTAGGGCTCTTAGGAAAGCCTGGAGTTTCTGTGCTTATTTAAAGAACTGTTTTAGGAAGTGTTAGGAAATGTGCTGATTGAGTGAGACAGACAAGGTCTGCTACAGTCTTTCTTTTAGTGCGAAAACCGCCTGCCAATTTTCACATTAAACAATTTGCTGTCGCTATCTGGGGTCTTGCAAGGATCCTCCATTATCAGTAGCTTATGTAGTCACAGAATCGGACCGAATCACACTCTGCTCTGAATAGAGCATTGAAACTTCAATGGCTGCAACACATCAAATGCAAAAAAGATGAAACCTAAGTAACCGTGACATAATTCAAGGACGTGTCAAGGTTATCAGAAGGAACACAGTATGATTACTGATTTCTGACCTTTTTTTATAGCTTTATTGCATCTCCAAACCTGGCAGCTCTTTACCAGGTTGACTGATTTACGTATGGCAGTCAGTCAGTGACAAGATTTTTATTAAAGCTAAAAAAGTTGGCTTTGAATACAAGAAAACACCCCTAACAGCAAGTGCAAATTGTAAATTTTGTGAAGGCACATTAATTACACAACAGTGGGAGGGAACAAGAGTGGAAAAACAGTTCCCACAATACACTATTCTGTGTTAAATGTTGTACTTAAGCAAAATCCCTTTCAAGGAAAGTCTGTTTACTTGGCAGCCATATTTGCAAATAGTATTTAAAAACCTTATTTTTGGCTGCGCATGCGCATCGACTGGTCTAGCCTCAGGTTTCTATGGGAACTGAAGCTTCTAACGGCCGCTGCAGTGACGCAATGACTTTACCAATCAGCAATTGGTTCTTTCATTTAGAAGGCGGGACTATTCTGCCATATTGCGTGTTGCAGTTTCTCCCATTAATAAGTATAGGAGTGAACCGTCTTTGTATTTCTATAGACTTTGACTGAAGTCAACTTAGTCAGGAGAATATATGAAATTTATTTTAATCTGGATGACTATAAAGCTTGTTTGTAGTTAAAGACTTAAAATACCACTGTATTTTAAATGAGTCATTTAAAGGAGAACTCCACTTCCAGAACAACAATTTACAAATAATTTACTCACCCCCCTTGTCATCCAAGATGTTCATGTCTTTCTGTCTTCAGTCGTAAAGAAATGATGGTTTCTGTTCTGGAAGTGGAGTTCTCCTTTAAGTACATTTGTTTCCATAATGCACTGCTCACTGCATGATTCAGAAATGTACAGTGGCCAGAGTTTGCTTGGTTTAACAGTCTGTGAATCAGTCAAAACAACCCAAAAATATCATGATTGTGTAACAAAAAAACCCCAGAGTGATCAAAGCACTCCGATGAATGCACTACGCAGACAGAGAGATATAAAAATGAAAATATTCATTCATAACAAACAAAAAGCCGTGGGATTTTCCCTGAAGAGTACAAGAGTCTCACTGTAGGCGCTAATGGTATTCACAATTGCTGTACAATTACAGAATGTTTAGTAATGTTATTTATACAGATATTGAAAGTAAAATGCAAGTCGCAGGTCACAGCATTCTGACAGACTCACAGAAAGACAAAATACACAATATAATGCAACGTAACGTCAGTTCACACATCCTTTATCTGACTTTCAATGTTGAGAAAAGCATTCCCCACCCGACTGAATATTTTATTCAGCGCTTTACCAAACCAAAGTCACATTTTTTATTGTCAGACAGAGCTGTTTATCATCACATGGCATCAGTACTTCACAATTATCATGAAGTCTGAGCAAGCTCTCCTTGAAAAGAGGACACGGGGGAGGAAAAAAAACAAAGCACTGCAATATTAACCTACAAACTTTAACGTGGAGTCATCTGTTTGAGAGCACCAAGCCTGCATTTGTTTGATCCAAAGTACCACAGTACATCAAGTACAGGAATTTTTTTTTTACTATTTAAAATAACTCTTTTCCATTTGAATATATTTTAAAATGTCATTTATTTGTGTGATTTAAAAGCTACATTTTTTGTCCAGTCACATGATCCTTCAGAAATTATTCTAATATTCTGATTTGCTGCTCCAAAAATATATTTATTATTATTAATATTATGTTAAAAACAGAGTAGAATCTTGTCAGTTTGTCTTTGATAAATAGAAAGTTCAGAAGAACAGCATTTATCTAAAATGGAAATCTTTCATAACATTTTAAATGTCTCCAATGACTCCAAGCTTTTATTTGGTATTGTGCATAACGTGACAAAACGTTTTTATTTCAGATAAATGCTGATCTTTCTTTATATACATATCATTTTTTAAGAAACACTGTACACTAACAGATGCAGTGAGGTGGCAAACAGCACAGCCTGTTTTTATGGTCAGAAAACATAATACAAATGTGCATCTTCTGTATCATCTGGTGTTTAACAGCCTATGAAATAACTACGACCGGTTAAAGTGCTAGCAAAGTGTGCTTACACCACGCAGAACTGATAGAGACGGATGGGGCTGGGGTTCAAACCCAATGCACATCACATGATCAAGAAACACTGGCACTTAGGGAGGTGCAGGCATGACGAAAATGGAATATAGGGTGGGAGAGAGGGGACTGTGAGACAGGTGGCCTGAAGGGAGGAAAAGAGGACGAGAAAGAGAGAGAGAACAAGGAGGGACAGACAAAAGGACAGGTGGAAGAGAGAAAGGAGTAATGGGGAATGATGGGATATTCTCCATACGGGTTGCTGGTGGCTCACAAACAAAAGACAACAGCAATCTCATGCCAGTGCCCAAAAGCTTTTATTCAAGCTACATGAAAGCCTCTATAATTATGAGTAAGCTATGATCAAGAGGCTGTGCATTACAGGGATTTTACTATGCTAACCAAGAGTGGTAAAATGAATAAATAAATACAACAAAAAATAAAAGTATGCACACCCTGCAAAATCTTCTGTACTTTATGAATCCCCTAAATGAACACAACCTAGTAATTTAATCTTTCCCATACATTTGATTCACATCATTCTGGTTTAATATTAAATACTACATTGTGACATTGCTAACTTCCTCTGACCTGTGGCTGGCCAAAGTACACAGCATTAATGTGCTTCCTCTTATCATGGTCCACAGAGAAGTTGTTGTAACTGTAATAATACAATTCACACGTTTACAGGACAAAGGCCACAACACTTTCACTTTCCTTGTAACGTATGAACATCAAGTGTTACCCTTTTAAAGAACCATTCCTATTATAAATGCCCTGCAGTTGACATGCTTCACTTCGGTTTGTCATTGTGAGACACCTGATCAAAGCAAGCACCACTTCAGGTCAGGGACTACAGTATTCACTTTGCTTCTGACTCACCGCTGCACTAAAATAGTGCTGAGTGGTTACCTAGGAAATATGGTTCAATTTAAGCCAGCCGATTTTGAGCTGCCGGCCCAGGCTGCTGTGTATCTTGGCAAAGCAGCAGGAAATGACTTCAGTTCAAAAGGCCCACCGTGAAAGAGGGAAAGAGGGGAAAAAAAGGAAAAAAACGTTTAGAAAAGCTGAAAATGGTAGTGTCTGCCTCAGCAACTCCAGCAGGTCAGTTTGGCCTGTCTGTGTAGAGTCAATAAGGCAAATGTCATGTGTAGCATCCAGACTGAGATAAGGGCTGGGGTCTATCAGAGAGCAGCTTTAGGGCAGTAGACACAGCAATGATTGACGGGGGAAAGAATGAGTCTAAAGCTGACACAGACCTAGAAAGAGACTAAAGCCTCACAGGTGAGGTAGAAATATCCTCTTTAGTAATATAATAGGAAGGGCTTTGTCTAATCAGCTGGAGATATTACAATTAAATAGAGGGATAGTGAAAACATACAATGCAGTTAAGAGTTCTGTAAACAGAATGCTATAATAATATTATTGCAATACTGGTTAATAATAAATCATCACAGTAAAATATGCAGAATACTCCCATTTTGATCACACTAAACAGTCATTTAGACACTTTTGCTGCATTACGATTCTGACTAAAGCATGCCTGTCTTAGTGCTGCAGACAGATGACATAATACTCTCATGCACAGGCCTGAAACATGGTGGAATAGAAATAGTCACACTTACAAGGAGCACAGGAACCAGAACTTTATGCAACAAGGATCTTATGCAAAAACAGTAAAAAAAAAAAAAAAATATATATATATATATATATATATATATATATATTTTTTATATATATATATATATATATATATATATATATATATTATTCCAGCAATTACAGGAGTTCACACGTTTTAAGGCTATTAAGCACATATGAAAAAAGACATTACATATTATTTATCAAGCCTGTAATGACCTAAATCAATTATTTAAAAAAACATTTTTGGCAAATCCAGGTCATTTATCATAGACATTTGATGTTTTTTAACATTTACGACTGTTATAGCGCCAGCTGTGGTCCGATCTCCATAAAACTGTGTGCATGCTTGTTTAGAATCACCTGTTGCATGTGCTCACCAACTCAAGTTTTGAGTTTTCATTTAGGCTTTATAGCCTTTCGGGTATATTTGGACAGGCCCTTTTTCTAAACGAACCCGTTATAGCTTCCCAAAGGGTAAATGTTAACATTTTTTTTAGAATTATTAGCCTAGAGAGCTTAGAAAATTGTACTGCAGTGTTTTTTTTGTGCAAACCCTAGGACTAGTTTGCAAAAGTAGGTTTATATATATATATTTAACAAACGTTTATATATAATATATATAATCATTTAACAAACGTTTTGAGTGGCAGCAGTGAATCTAGAGGCAAAGTTGTTCAGAATGAGGAGGTCTATCATATGATACGAATACTGTGCGTATGTGTGAAAAAAGCGTGCAATATACAATCGTTTACGCTCTTGAAAAATGCGATATTGCCCCCCCCCCAGTGGCAGATTTCTTTCAAAGTTTCTTTCAAAAATCACAGACCTTTAGGGTCTTAAGTCAAACAGGCCCAGTTACGTTACGATTGACCTCCGTTAGCCTTGTCTAACAGGTGCTCAAAGTTCAAGGGGTTCACTCTTATAGCACCACCAAGTGGCCAAGCCCCACAACTTTTTTCATGTGACCTCAGATTTAGCTCTTACATACGCGTTGAGCTTGGCAAAGATATCTCATTACGTTCAAATGTAGCCATTTTAGTAAAGGCAGCCCTGCCCCTTTCGAACGTTTTGATGTCCCTTTGCGACATAGAGGCGAAAGTTAATTTTTTTTTTTTATAATTATTGATATTCACTCTCCATAGAGTCTTACTGCACTGGTTTGGTTCCAATCAGGTGAAAAACCTAGGACTAGCTCTAGGTCTAGGTTTTTCAAAAAATGCAAAATAGCCAAGGAATCCAGCAACATAAGACACTTGAGCTCTGCGGCGAATAGTTTAGGAGTTACGAGTGATTTTGTATTTTTGATCGTTGTAGCACCACCGTCAGCCCGACTGGGGCAAGCCTTGGTGACACTGTAGACAGTGTGAGTACTACCATCCCTCCAAGTTTCAAGTCTCTACAACTTACGGTTTGGTCTGCCCGATCAGTTTTACGGGGAGATTGCTGATCCTTGGCCATTCTAACAATTATAATAGGGTGCTTGAAGCCCTAATGAACCTCATTCCTTAGCAAATATATTTAGGAATGGAATGTAAATGGGATTAAAATGGTCTGTCATGACATGCAGTATTTTAATTGGCTTATTCCAATCATGGGCAATATTTAGACTACTGGTGTACATGTAAACATAACCAATTTGTTGAAACAGCTACAGCTTGGGAACTCTAAGAAAGTTTCCATTTAGAGTCAAACTTTTGCCCATCCACATAATCCCTGACTGTGAGCAGGCGGCTGAGTGTGTTTTCACATGGGTCCATGGTGTATTTTGTGAGAATGAGTAATAGGCAGCACCTGCAGTCCAGAGAGAGACAGAAGAGCACTGCCTGCCTACTTCATGGTCTTAATACCATCAGCTGAGCAGAGGAAGGTAAAGAGGGGAAGCACATTGTGTCCTCTGCCCATTTCCAAAGCATTAGCCTTCACAGGAAGTAAGAAATATTAGCATCGTTGCTGCCCATCAGTCACCTTAAATGTCACAAAATCAAGTGGATCATAGTTTTTTGTCCACAAGGGGCATCTTTAAAGTCCATGTGCAGTGAGAAAGCAATCAAACGGCATCTGCTTCTGGCCTTAATAAGGTAGCAGAGTTGGTGACCTGAAAAGGACTGTCAGTATCATTTGGCTCTATGCAGCATCTCTTAAACAGAAAAGAGGGCTAGTTGTCTTCTCAGTGAGGCAGGGAACATGACATTCTAGATAAGGGCTCAACATTGCTGGCATCACAACAGTTTAGAGACACTGAAGAATTTATTACAAACAACTTGCAACCAGGTACAACTCATCTGAACACGAAAAAGGCACTGCAGAATGAAATAATGGTCTTCAGAGCAACTCGTCAAAATAAAAGTTTAGTCTGACTTGAAGAAACTGTGACGGAAATGTATTACTTAACGTACTGATAGTACTAATACTACTACTTTTACTAATAATACAATTATTAAAACATTATTTTTGATTCATATTTTTTTATTTAACCATTAAAAGAACACAATGGAAACATCTGGACAAAAATAAAACAGATTTCATAGGGCACTACACTTCTGTTAATGAGGCAAGAAAGCCGATACTAAAAATATGTAACCAACAATAGCCTATTGCAATTTTTTCAGCACGTAACTGACACCAAAAGCCACATTTCAAGTTGTATGATCTCCAAAAAAAAGTCAAAAACTCAGCCAAAAACAACAAAGTGATCACCAAACTCTTTATCCCACACAACTGCAAATGGTGTTGAACATTCTTCTAAGGACCCCACTTATCAGAACACAATGCTCAGATTACAACTAGGGCTGCGAGATTTTATCATTTTATTGTATGTTTGCCAGGATTTTATTTTTCAGAAATCAAGGAATTGTGATTTTGAATAGAAATATTACCAAACATTAGAATTAGACACTTCGACAATATGCCAATGAAAACAGTAAAGAGAAAAGAACGATCCAACCGTCGGTGCATGTGATTAACTGCTCACGTGAGATGCGCTCATATTGCTAGGCGCCACTCACACAGAACACACTTTTGTGTTGACACGGTCAGTGGAATAGGAAAAACATACAAGAAGATAGGAGTTGAACTTTTAACTTGAGCGCCGCATTTTTAGAAAGCCGTTTCATGCATTAGACGCTGCAAGAGACACGAGTGCAACAGTCAAACGAGTCCATGTTTACATAGAATAAACAATGGAAAAGCAGTGCAATCTAATAAAAAAACCTGTAAGGAACTACAACTGTATGTTTGATATTTCATGTTTGCATCATAGTGACAGGCTGAAAGCTGCTGGTCATTGTTTTTACAGAACATTGTTATAGATATTAATAGTCTCCTGGTGTTTTACCTTCAGTCATTTTGAATTTGAATTACCTTGATATTTTGGAATTTTTTTTAAAGCATTTTCCTTGTATTTTTTCTGAACATATAATATGTATACGACCAGTTTGTACAAGATGTAGTTGTAGGTCATGCATCCTTACTGCAAAGATATTTAACAAGTGATTTGTTTAACATTTACATCATGTTGACTTACTTAATGTGAGGTGCATTTGTGTGGTGAATAGAATCTTCTTTTACTAGAGGGTTGTAGTTACATTTTCAAGTTGACTAGTTAAAATCGTTAAAAAAAATCTAGAATCAGTCAAACATTCTGAGAGAGGAAAGAAGAAAAAAAAAAAAAAAAAAAAAAAAAAAAACAAGGTATAAAAAAAATACATGGTATAAAACAATATGCGCTGGTAGAAAGAATATGATGAAATTCAGAGAAAACTGCCTCTGTTCATGTTCAATTTCACACAGGATCCTAATGACAATAAAGGAATGAAATATTTGGTAAAACCTAAGGGACAATGCCTTCACTAAAATAACAACCTGCTGTCCGCATCCACTATGGCACAGATTGCCAAAACTCAATTCATAACAACATAAAGCTGAAGGAAGTCACAACACTGTCAAACTTAATCACACTCCCAACCTTTAGCTCAAAGCTAAATGCTCAAGCAATGCGGTTTGGTGATCTTCCCCTCTCATCTGGGTCAGTGTGTCAGTCAGCCTCAAATCAAAGTCAGTGACACACTCTTACTGACCTCATTACCACCCCTCCCACACTCATCAAAAACACTATCAAAGACAACATGCTTAGCATGCTGTTAATGAACATGTTAACACATGCTTTGAGGGTTTGAGGTGAAGCATAGAGGGAGCATGCCTTTATTACAACATTTTTCTTCTGCAGGTGGGGATAAATGAAGGTCAATCACTGCTGGTTTATGGTGCTTTCACAACAGGATCCAGAATCCTACGAGTTTTATGGAGGCTGGAGGAAGGTTTGATTTGTGCTCTGTGGGACAAACCTGCAGGAAACCATGATGGTGTTATCTATGGCTCTCAGTGGACAAAAGAAAGCTGTATAAACAGGACAAGTGTTATATCAAATACCTGAATGTGTAAATTTTCCCAGGCTCAATTACACCAGTCTATGGATTTAAGACTTTTAATACTTGAATTTTATGTTGCTAGTCTGCATTGCCAGGTCTGACAGAGCTAAATCTGCTGTGCAGCACATTGTGGGCTGAAACTCTTGTTCAGGCTGCTTGATGACGGTTTCATGCATCAGCAAATCTCAATCAGACTGCTAGGATGCTCTGGCACCATTCTGAAACTACTAAAGCATTAGTGCCTAAACAACACAATCACTCTGGACTTAAAGCCCACCACTTGGAAGTCGTATACTTCTGTAGATGACCAGTAACAATACATACAGAGCCAAATTCAATCCAGCTCTGTGCTTTGGCGCACTACTAGTGCCTGTGCCTAATAGTTTGCAAAGCCATCTGCCATGGCTGTATGAAACTCAAACAATGAATAGATTTCCAGTTTTTATTCCCCAAAACATCTGTCCTTAACATGAAAACACAAAAAACAAATATGAATATGTCAGTTCTGCTTTGAATAACACAATATAAATGGCAAATTGGAGGGTAGCAGCTTTCAGTGTTTTACAAACAGACCGAGAGGCCAGACAAAATATAACAGTGAAATATGGCACTGCAGGCTGGCTTGGTCATCTATCCTGACCCTTTGTCCTGTGCAATATTAGCAGTCTGTGCCATTTATAATAACAGACATAAACACAGCACACGTATGCACGCACACACACACACCTTTTATTGAGCTCACAGGACTTGGCCTAGGACGAGAAGCAGTGTAAGTGGAACTGTATTGGCTTAATGGACAGCACCTCCTTTTCTCTTTACCTCCAAACACCAGCATGAGGCCACAGGGTGGCCACGAAACAAGAAAGTGGATCACAGCCAGTGACAAGCCACAGTGACAGACAAAAAGGTTTTCAATTTTGTGTGCACGTACATCATTTTGAAATAAAATGAATCAGTCCACGGCAGAACAAAATAAAGGACCTGTAAAGAAAACCTACAGTACTACAGGTCAAAACTGTTCCACTATTTCCTTTAAAAACAAGTCAGAGGTAGGCCTAAATTTATCCTTGCATCAACACATATGTTATGAAAACAGTCCATTAACAAAGCTTCCATCTTTTGCATTGACAAATTAAATTGACTGAATATTTTTACACCCAAATTTCTGCCCCTAAACATAGTTTAAGTCAAATCCACCAAAGTGCGTATACTAACTATATGTTGTTTTGCTATTATGAGACAGCTACATGCACCAAACCGCTTCTAATTACAAACTCTGAGTACCGAAGTACCATGTTGGGAGCTCTAATTACATGGTATTTGAAATGTACATGCACTATTGTCTTTACATTAAAACTCAAGCACATCAGTGACAGCTGGTTATATAACGCAAAAATATGAGATTGTCTCATAACAACAATAGTCAATAGTCCCATGAGTGCAACTACAACCTGAAAATACTAAGATAACTGCATTTCAGTTTAATATGAAAGGCTCCAGGCCTGCTGATACCTGTGCTGTGCCCTTCACCACAGCAAAAAGTCACCAAACTCGTAATGTGGCTTAACAAAGCATTAAATCAGAAACAACTTTAATCTCTATGGTGTTAGCGCCCTATAGCTTTCAATTCCCTAAAAGGTTCAATTCTTATTACTTTAAGCCTGACTACAACTGCACTACTCATGCAATTATGTGACATGTACCACAAACATGGTTCAATGAAGTGCCACTTAAACTATTTATTATATATAAGAAAGTGTTTCTAAATGTTTCATATAATTGGTGTGACTTACATTTTCAACCCAAAAATGAAAATTCTGTCATTAATTATTCACCCTCATGTCGTTCCAAATCTGTATTTTCATTTTTGGGTGAACTATCCCTTTAATTATTGATATTCCAACAATAACTGGCACCAAATGATCTTTACAATACAAATAATATAAAACTTAACTACTTAGACCAAAACAAAGATAAAAACAACCATAATAACAATTTTATGAATATTTAACAACTATTTTATAGTATTTATAATTAAAATATGAATATATCAATTCATTTTTATGTAAAATATTTTAATAATAATAATAATTATTATTATTATTATTATACTCATAATGCATATTATTTTGTGGTAAAATGATTAACAGTTATTGTGTCAAAAAGCCAAAATAAAATGTAAAACTGCATATCATTTTTCAGACACTTACACATAATCTGCATCATATCTGTCATACAAAAAGCAGTATCGGTCTATCTTTAACTAGTGAACATAGGAGAAAATTTCTGCACATTCAATCAAATACTTACTTCCATTTTGGGGCATTATGGGGATCTATTTAATTCAAACAACTCATTATAATAACCAGAACTTACATTTGCTACTCAATATAAAAGACATGCAATGGCCATTAACAATGACCAGTAACATAGCCACAAACTAGCATGACTGCAAGCACAAACCTGATAATATTTTAGGTTAACACCTATAACCCAGGTGACACCTAGATCTCCCTAAAAATTAATATGACTCGGTTTATTCATCGCAATCCTTTGCAGATATCATCAGTGCTGACAGCAATAAATGTGGCAATGCAAAATCGCTCCTGTCTTGCACAGTAGTTGTGAATGGCATCTACCTGCATGAATGCTGAAAGTACAGACTTCTCTCATCTCTCACACACGCCACTCCCATTCTTCTTGCTTTTTTGAAGAGTTACGACTGAATGTAACTGTCATATGTTCGACAGCAGCACTGCACCACAACAACCTAAAATGCAGTGACAACTATGACGCTCATCTGACACTAGACACAAAATGCAAAAGACGCAGCTCGAGTTACAGACGGACATTCGCCCGTGTCATTATAAAAGTGAGCAAACCGTGACACTTACTTGCCAATGACCTCGCACAGCTCGTAAACATCTTCAAAGAGCACGTCGTCGTCGGCCATGGTCCAACAAGACCGGGGAATTTACACTCCCCCCAAAAAATCCGTCCAAATGGTAAATATCAGAGGATTACAGCGTAGATACTTCAGAGTACCTGGAATGTGCGGCGAAAAAGCAACGCTGACAGCCGACGTTGTTGCTCTCCAAATTCCGCTGAACAAAAAATGATTGATTCCTGTCGTTTTTAAAGGGAAAAAAATATCCGTTGGTGGTTCGGTTGAAGCGGGCGGACAGTAGTGAGCGCTCGGTCCGTTTGACTCACTCTGCCCCACCTTCTCCTCCCTCTCTCCCGGCCCCCTTAATCCCGCCACTCGAGGCTGAGGTAATTCAAACGTTAAAAACAACTCCAAAATAATCGCTGTTGAAGTCACGGAACCAAGTGGGTTAAGTCGTCTAAACGCTAAACTAACTAACTCGATTCTGTCGAGCCCAAAAAAAGAACCACACGCCGTTTCTGGGATAAAAATGTAGGCTGTTATTAAAGTGCGCAGTTCAGTTGATTCTACTCATTCTACCCACGCGCAGGGCTTTACTGAAACGCGCGAGGCTTTTCCCTTGCTCGCTGCCGTTGCTCTAGTTCCCCCTCATAACTCCAGCGCTGCTGCTCCCAGCTTCCAGAAAACCCAAACTCCTCCCACTCAAGGTTATGAAACTGGATTGCCTTTCGCCATAATGGCTCCGGCAGGACTTTTGTATTCCGGAATTCCTGCATAACCCAGCACTACGGTTTGAGCCAAAATGACGACCAGGCGTCTCAGAATTTGTCAGCCAAACTGACAGTTTCTTAATACGGTGTTAGTAAGGTGCTAGATGCGAAGCGTTAATCAAATTAAACGCCTCTTGATACCTTTTATTTACTAGCTTGGCTAAACGTCAATATAAAAAAATGCACACTATATGAATATAATAATAAAAGTATCTGAAAAAGTGATTTGGAGCAGTGTTCATTTTGACAGCTAATTTTGATTTGAGTCAGTTTTTTGACTAAAATGCCATTAAGTTTTAGTCATTTTTTAGTAATCTGAATAGTCGACTAAATATCGAATGGGTTTAGTTACAGTGTAATGCATTTATTAAACATTTCTCTAAAATTTCCAAAATAATTATATAGTTTTGATGTTAAGTTTTATAATGATAGACACAGATTTAACTGCTTTGACACATAACATGCCTTTACATTGAAATGAAATTAAACTACTTCTAGTCAAGAAACAATACCATGGTCTTTTTTCAATGAAATACCAATGGTTTTATAGGTGAATAAATACATTTAGATTAATCTTTATTAGGGCTACTAAAGTGATTCAGTCAAGAACAGTGAGTGATTTTCTGTATTTTTTTTTTTGTTGCTTGATTCTAAAAGAATCTCTTCCCAAATCGTCCCTCCCTAACATTTTCATCTAATTTTTATTAGTTGACGAGAACAGATTTTCGTCATAGTTTTTGTCATTCAAAATGAGTTTTATTTCATTATTGTCTCATTTTCATCTGTAAAAAAAAAAAATTGTTGACGAACACTGATTTGGAGAGTGAAATATTATTTTAGCTATTTTCAATTTGAATTCAAAGTACTTTGGCATGATTGTTGTATGTTCAATACTGATAAAGCATAGATGCACATCATAAAAACACTCACAGGAATAATAATAAAAATAATATTTAGATATACATTGGAAATGTTATTGCAGCCATATAATCCAAATCTATTTATTTTTAACAATAGCCAAATTAAATAAAAAATAAAATGAATGGTTGTAATACACAGTTAAATATGACATAAATATAAATGATATTGGGATACCAAGGTGTATTTGTAGTTCAATACAGGAAGCTGACTTAAGGTTGGCAATGGAGGAAAATTGAAATGCATTGCTCTGGGTTTTGTCTGCACTTTTTATATTAGTGCCTTTGAATTACTGCATTGATTTCTGTAGCTGATGATTGGTGGGATACACTTGAGCTAATTGGATTTTGTACGTTGAGTCCATTCATTCAGTCTAGAAATCATTCAGTCACTTCTTGTTGTAAATTTATAGTCTGAGTCCTTAAAAAAACAGTTGAATCATAGCCTCAGTGATGTTGGCATAAAGGCAGCTGACTCAGCTGCAGTGATTTTCAGAGATGAAACTACTAATTCACACACTCACACGCACACACACACAATCACCACATGACTGCATGTATTTTTTGATCTAAAATGCTAAAATTTATCAGGTTATACTACTATCACAGATTTAGGCTAAATATCAAGCTGTTATTTTGAGTTTGAAATTATACATCAGTTTGACAATCCTGAAGAGGCAGCTGATTTTCAAACAATGCACTATGAGTGTGATGGACAGAGGACATTTGGTATCCTCAGGTGCATTTGATATCCTTTCCCTAGCCAATGGCACCAGGTGAATGGCAAAAAGAGTGACATTGTGTGTGTGCCAGAGGCTGGTTTTTGTTTGAGCGCCTGAGTGACTTTGCACCACAGGGCATGGCTGTGACTTCATACACTCAGATCAAGACCTGTCTCCTCTTGTTCTATTTTCACTCACAGTTTTGTTTTATATGCTTGTGTAAATCTCATAAAGCACAAACATACTGTCAACTAGTAAAAAAAAAAAAAAAAGATTTGGAGAAATTTAGGATTACATTACTTGCTCACCAATGAATCCTCTGCAGTTGCTTCCAGCTAAAATATGAGTAATCTCTATCCGTAGTACTGTATTACTTACATGAAGTTGTCTTATTAGTTGTCTGAATCAGGAGAGAAATATGCACAGATCAAGTAGCTATCAATTATGAGTGAAAATGGTCCAAAAGAGCTATAAACAAACATGTCAGTGGATTTTGATGTGAACAACAGGGTTTGGACTTTTCTTCCTTGAGGAAGCATTATTATGAATTGTGGCCAGAAGCAACCGTTTAAAGTTAAAATGTCATAATGATGGATTTGTTTTTTACAAACATGCAGCTTATCACTTCACAAAACATGAACTGATGGACCAACACTATCTCATGACCAATTTGTACAATTTTGTACGATTCGTCTAGACCCCAGTGACAGGTAGTTTTAGAGGCGGGGTTAGGGGTAGGTCATTCGCACGAATTCATAGGAATTGTGCAACTTGTAAAATACAAGTTTGTACAAGTGAGGTCGTACAAACAAAGCCACTGGAAGGCAAGCCTGAAACCATTAGCCGAAAAAAGTGTTATGGCTAAAACTAATGCTTCTGGTCTTGCAGTACGTGGGAAAGGAGACCAGAGGGTGTTTTTTTTATCAATGTCAATGGATGGAGAGGCTTCACTATGGTGAATAAACAGCTTTTTAGAGGAAACGGCTTATCATTTAATGAATCAACAGCCTATCTGCTAATCTTCAACATGTTTTACATTAAACAATACTTGGATTGAGCTATTTTTAGTGTACTATGAAAAAAATGCTGTTTTATAAGAGAAGTCACTGACTTTTTGCGACAGGTGGAATTCATCTTACAGCACTTCTCATTCATTCCTATGGTATACGTAAACGGCGATGTAAATGTCAAGGTTGTAATGTGTGGTTATTAAGGGACACAATCCATGTTAGCCGTTAGGCTTTCTCCAATAGTAAGTAATACAGACCCTCTCATTTCCCTATAGTAAGACAATGTCTGGTACGAATTCAAAAGAATTAGCCACCTCATAAAATATGTACAATTGCCATGAGATTGGGTTGGGTGGACTGAAGTCTTGTGGATTACTTGTGGATTATTGCAATGTTTTTATCAGCTGTTTACACTCTCATTCTGACGGCACCCGTTCACTGCAGATGATTCATTGGTGTGCAAGTAATGTCATGCTAAATTGCTCCAAATCTGTTCTGATGTAACAAACTCATCAACATTTTAGATGGCCTGAGTGTGAGTACATTTTCTGAACTTTTCCTTTAACTGAACTGATTAAAGGTCTATAGAATTAGATGTGTCAGAGTAATTTAGCTGTCTTTCATTTCACATCTGGCTAGCAATAACACACATTAGCATGATAAATAACATTTTTAACTATATGCAAATGTGTAGTGTTTGCATAGAGTGCATGAAAGAGAAGCAGACAAATCCAACTGACAAGTCTATTCATTTTGCTATATTAACGATGATCCACTATTATATAGTTATTCGCATTTAACACTTTTTACTTACCAGCTGAGATTTACATGATCCTCTAAGCCTAAAGACTGCCCATACCTTATAATTAAACTGTCTTTCTGTTCTTCTGTTTTTGTCTCTTTGCGTTTCTGTTCTTTCTCTCTGACAGCTGAACAGATTCAATCCAGACTATTATCATTGGAATCCACTGTGAATGATCAGCAATTTGTGATGAAAGCCACTTTGTGACATGCAAAGATGTCAACAAAAAGATTGTCTTTTCGCAGCAGTTAACTTAATAAATGTTACTTTGACATGGCAATTGGCAGTGAAAAACGCAAACTCATCTACAAGTCTTCTGTTCAGCACATTTGAGGCTAATTGTATTGTTGTAATTGGGAACACACAGGGAACACTGAATTCAATTATCTGTTACAGCAGTCAATGACAAACACAACTCAACAAGTCTTTGCTAGTTATTCTGGCGGATGTTATCACAAAAAACAAAATCAATGCTGGTTAGCATTTTTCAATCTTAGCCACCACCGATATGCACAATTTGAGTTGCTGATTGAATTATATTTGGCCTATCTTAGCATTGAGCTGTTTTACAACATTGTTCACATAGAGAGTATTCATATGTCCTGAATGGCAATGTATTTTTAAAAAGGAGCACTTTGAGGCCTATAAGATCTTGATTCATCAGCAGGGAAAACAGGTCCTCAGTCGCCACAGGGAAGACTTACTGACCCCTCTATTGTTGCTACGCCTCCCCAGAGACATGTCCCACAATGGGATCCTCTGAATTAAGACCCAAACCACTCTGACATATTTCAACATGTTCAGCCAACCATGGCAACAAAAGTGGTCATGTAGCCAGCAGTTCTCATTACACGAACACCTCTCCAAAACAGGCATGTTTGGTCAGTCTAGCTAGAATTACCATAGCAGAAAAAATGTGTTGGTGTTTATAACTGTACGTGTCTACACATACAGAAAACTCAAATTAGTCTCCAGAGGCAGGGATGACCTCTTTTTCTGGTGCTTTGTATATCACGCGGCGAGTGGCAAGACCTCTGTAATGTTTTATTGTCACAAGGGATTGTTTCACACCGTGGAGTGCCCTAGGTGTATGTTTTGCACTGCTCTCTACTATCACTCAAGGAGATCATTACGATCTGATTAAACCAGCTCCAGACTCCAAAGACAGGGGATTGTGGGAAAATCACACCTTCTTAATATGCTCAATTTCAGCTGCCCTGAAGAACAACACTGAGATAGTCAATTTAAAAGACAGGCATTTGGGGTTTTTTTCAGACCTGATTTTGATGGACCACTGCACACGGTGGAAGGGAGAAAATGGAAAACAAACCCTCAAAACCCATTATGCCCTCTGGCATGCATAATGAAGACATTGCAGCAATTATTAGTAAGCAGAGTATTTCTAATTGCATGGGAGAAGGCTCACAATCATTTGCTATGGAAATTCTGTAGCCTCGTGCCTGATGTGCTCAATAATGTTTCATTCTCATTTAGGCAAATGAACTTGGGGAGAAACATAGTGCTCATCATCATTCTCTTATCTTTTTTACCCTTACAGCCTTAAGGGTCTAATATTAGCATCAGGTCTGAATGTGTCTGAATCTGTGCCTGCAACATCAAACTATCTTGAGTTTGAGAATATTGAAAAGAATACCACGAAATATTTGTTTTTAGTTATATCATTAATTTACACGTAACATGCACAGAGCTATAGACTGCAACTAAAAACTTGCAGCAGTGACAACAAAATATTAATTTCTGGTAGAAATTTAAAATCTAGAGCAAATTCCATTTGAAAGTGACCAACATATCCCCTACAGAGCACTTTAAGTAATAATCTGAAATACGTAAGTAATATTTATCACTTTTTTTTTTAAATACGTTTATATAAAATAACGTCTCAAATATTAGGCTACCTCAGTTTTTAACACCTATAATCGTGACCATAATTCCTCGAAGTAAAGGTGCGTTCACGCCATGTTGAAATTACTGTAATTTCGAGGTTTTAACATGTAAAAAGCGCTTGTGTCCTTCTAGAACAGCTCATTTTGCCAACTATTGTTGATAAAGGAATTCGGTTATTGACTTTCATTTGGAACGACCCCTGGAGTTACGTCCACTTACCGTTAAAATGTCGCTTTGAATTTTTCCTTTTGTTGGGGAAAACTTTTGCACCAGATACCACCTCGTTAGAGGGCGCTGAAGTGTTTTCCAAATACAACGGAATTTTGAGTTCTTTTTGTTGTTTTTTAAGTATGTCCGATTTAAAATAAACCGGGAACCTTTACTGTGATGTGTTAAACTCGACTTACATCATTCTGTTTACTAACTGGTTGTTTACATGACAACGTGTAAATAAAGATTACATCTTACATGTTCACACCAGAGGTCTGTGGTAATAAATACGGTATTCTAAAAAACGAAAAGAAAAAAAAAAATCAATATACAAATATTTTTAAAAAAATTGCAGCAAGTAGTTGCCTACCTAATACATAGTAATAAAGATAAAGGCCTACCACAGCATTTGATATAGCCTTTAGACTGTCAGTACGGATGAATAAAAGATCACAGACCAAATATATGAATACGACTCATCCTGTGATGTTTTATTGAATAAGAGTGGATAGTTGTTGCATCATATTAGATTCCTCTGTGATGCAAAATAGTCCTGTGGCCTGTGACCTAGAGGGATAAATTCATTAGACTTGCTGTAATGAGATTATCGCCACTTTTGATGCTGAGGGTCTCAGGAGAGGCTGACCTGGCATGGACCATCAGCGCCCTCTTGCATATGGATTCAACAACAAACACCCCCTGACAAAACTGTCACTTCACCTTACAGGTTATATTGTTAAAATTCAACAGCAGTTGAAAGGCTATGCACAATACAAAACGTTAAGGGACAGGAAATATGATGAAAAAGTGGGGATTAACTATGAGAGCCAAAGATTAAATTAATGGGGCGTCATATGGGTGCTGCCCCCATGTGGTTACTACACAATAACATATAGTACGCTTTTGTGGCAATATTCTGTAATATTTTTTACATGTTTTGACAAATACATTTTAAGACTTTTCAAAAATTCCACAAACAGGAGATATTTTTTATATTTAAATTGTCTTACCTAAGCAATGAATAGAATGCACAACAAATATGAGATTTTATCAAAGTGTAGACTGTAGATTCGTGTCTGTGCATATATATATATAAACCTCGGCAAGTTTAAGGGGAAAAAATAGAATAATTATCACTTCCAGTTCTATACATCAAAGTGTGCTGCATAAATCTCACAGATGGTGTGCAAACAATTTGGAGTACAAGGCATTAAGAAGATTATTAACTCCCTTGGGTAAATATACATAACTCATAGAAAATGGCTGAAAACTGCTGTGAGAATCACCCAGTGATTAGACATTAATCTTTGAGGAAAGAATTTCAATTTCAGCCTTGATCTACTCCAGTGTGAGAAATGGTATATTATATAAGCAATTTAGTACTTCTAGTATTACTGTTTATTACTATTAATCACTTACCTCTATATCAGTGGCTTAAGAAATAAATCATAGTACTAGAATAGCCAGACATTCATGATTCAACACATTTTCTTTCAAACACTCTGATAATGGTAATTCAGTTGCTATAAGATGGAGTTACTAAAGGAGTCACACCTTTCAGATTTGATAAGAAATACAACAGCATGGCTCACTGTAACTTATGTGGTGTTTCCTTTGTTGCACAGACACAAGTCTGAACTCACACACTGAAAGTTTTAACATTAACTTGTAGACATTCTCCATTGCAGCAGGTGTCTGGTATGTCAATGTTTGGCCCACAGGTGATGTTCCCCCTGCAAAAACATCTGGAGCAGTGCTTAACGGGTCTCATCTGTGAGTATTGCCTCAGTGAAACTCCAACTCAACTGAAGCTAACAGAAGATCATCAATAAAAAATACAATGGAGGTTGGGATTTCATTTAATACTGAAAAGCAATTTAAAAAATATATGTGCCCAGTAAATGCAGGATTCAGGTATATCCAGGAGTAAAAACATACATTGACATTTCACTTTGTTTTCTGTCTACTCTATACTTTCCTGTATCCACCTTATTTTTCCCGTAAGAGCGGGGCACGGCCATTTCTAAATTTTATGGGCCTGGCTTCTGATCTCATTCACGTCCAGCTATTTTCAGCTGTACAAAACAGCTTGTTTAGATGCTTGGTATTGCAAATTGGTGTGTCTCACCATATTATTTTAATGTATTATCTTAATTATGAACACACTGGTTTGTAGTGCAAACAGTTTTACCATTTACTGCACGTTATTATTCTTCCCATTATTGCCCTATATAGCGGATAATGAACCGGAAGTCTCACCCACAGGCTTACTTCCACGTGGTGGATAAATGAAACCAAAGATAAATATTTAAAAACAAACAAAAAAGGGCAGATCTGAGATCTGAGAAGACCTTTCTTGCTGCAAAAAGAAAAAGAAACATTCTGCATATTACTGAAAGACCCCCCCAGGGAGATAAATGCCATGCTATAGCCAAAGAATGGCAACACATCAACATGAGCATGCAGACATATTTTGATTTATTATCATAGCGATGCAAGGCTAGAAAGAGCAAACAGCCTTTAGCTTTTATACAGCCATAAACCACATTATTATATGCAGAACAATTCCAATATACATGTTATAGCAACGGAAAAGCAAAATTCTTTAAATATGGTGAGAGCAGATTACTTGTACACTCTGAAAACAGATTATAGTCCTACAGTTTTTTTTATATTCAGTATCAAACAGTGAGTGTAATTCCGTGCTTGTCTTTTTAATATATCTCATAGTCTAATAGTGTAATGGATTGAAATGACAGAGCACCATTCATGCCAAATTATGGTGGACAGCTGTGAAGAAGCCCATCTGTGTCACAATGGTGCTTCATTAAATCTTATGGTGGAATTACACACCTTATGTCTCCTCACTACTGACATACAGGCCCTGGAAGTTATTATATATGTGAGAGAAATTAGTAAAATACATTTGAGGGACCATCTAGAAGCTAAAACTATGAAAGCATCACATGATAGGGTGTTTGGCTGTGTGGAAACTAAAAATTACGAATGCATTCAAAAAAGTTCTATTGTCACTGTATGAAATACTAATAATTTAGTTTGGCAACCACTACTAAAATTACACTACTACTTAAAAATTACAAACTACAAACTCCATCCAACTATCTGAAAGTCACTAAACATCCCACAAAAAGAAAAGTTTGGCTCAAGTACTAATTAGGTCCCAATTAATAATATTATTTTCTTCAGTATGTTTCAAGGAAAAAATAACAAACAAATATATGTACAAAAAGATGTTGTCTGTGTAAAGCTTCCCCAGTCTCATCATGAGCAAAAACCATAGCTATAAGATCTGTGGTTCTTGTTGACTTTTTGTTTTGCCATTTTCCTTGAGTTTGTGCTGTTTTCAGTGCAGGTACACTATTATCATGCTTATTCCCTCAGGTGTGCCTATAGAGTCAGAGCTGAATAAAACTATCCTGTCAAACTGGTCTAAGTTCAAATCTATTGTGGCCTGACTATGTTAGAGTTGAGTGTTGAAAATCTGTCTCACAAAACTGTAGAGTTTTTTCAAAACCTGAAACTTCCTACTGAGAGAGGGCAGAATACAGATTAGATACTGAAAGAGAAAGAAAGACAAGAGGGTGTATCAATGAATGTCCATTGAACATTTTTTAATTAAACAAGAGGGACTGAGCAGTGAGCACATAGACAGGCATAAGAAATGATCACATGGGAAAGCTGGAGATGTTTTAATGAATTCTACTGGGCATCAGCAGAAGCTGTATTTTATGTGTTGTGACTTTCAACAGGTGGAATTTTTTGCCTTAAACTTACCTCATAGATGCTCTAGAAACCTTTTTCTACCACCTTTCGACTCGATTTGGATTACACTCTAAGAGAAAAGGGTACAAAAGCTGTCCCTCGGGCAGTACTTTTTCAAAAGGTAGTCCTTTGTTACTTATTTATCCCCTTGAAAGTACATCTTAGTACCTAAATGGTACGTACTTTGAAAGAATACTGTTCCAGTGACAACTTTTGGACTGTGTAAATTCCAATTCTTTCAGGCATATTTTCTGCCTTATATATTTCAGGCATATTTCAGTGCATTTTTGTTTATCCTAGGGATTCAATCCAGTTATCTTTGAGAAATGTTCATTAAAAGAACTGGCTCCTTCATTTAGGAAATGGGATATGCTGTATGCTTTTGATTAGCTAAAAAGAACCAGCTCATAAGAGTAATTTTTCGTGATTTGTACTACAGTAAAAAAATGCTGGGTTGAAAACAACCCAACTTGGGTTATTTTGCAACCCAGCGCTGGGTAAATATTGGACAGAACACATGCTGGGTTGTTTTAAATGTTTTTACCCAACATGCTGGGTTGTTTCATTTAAAGCCAACTATTGTTTAAAAATTATTATATTTCTGGCTTAAAATGGGCTGAGAATTAAAATCACACACAGAATTACTAAGGCACAGAAATAATCAAAAGATAAACATTTATTATTAAGCAAGAATACCCATTGACAAAATATATGACAAATTGAATTTGTTTGGGTGAATACAGCATAGTTTACAATATTGCATACATTTAAAATTGTTTAAACTTGTTTTAGAAATAAAAATGTAACATTTCACCGAAATCGAGATAATTCTTCCGAAATTCCAAAATCTGAGCCGGTGATGGCAGTGTTGCCAAGCCTGTAGTTTATCTGCAGAATTGGGCTACTTTTTACACTGACACCGCGGGTGTTTTTCATGTCCGCGGATTTAAACGACCCCAATAACATCATAACTAGCCCCCTAACAAAAAACGTGTAATGAGGAACCCCCCTGGAAACATGACTGAACTTCTTTTGGGATAGTTTTGAGAAGCAATTAGGCAGGTTTTGTTGTGAAAACCTTGCAACTCTAGGTGATGGGCTGCTGTTCGCCGTGGGAATATGAACCTCAGACCACCGCCTTACGTTTCACTCGTAGCTGAAAGATGCAGTGACTGACTCCTTAACCATAACTGCCCATAAACAAACAATACTGAGATTGGAGAACATAGTTTAACATCAAATTAAATTAAATTCAGTATTAAAACGAATAAAATCAGTTTATGTTATGCAAGGCAAAAGGTGTTTCCATCATTCAAAACAACTGCTGCTGACGCAGCTGACTGACATCTTGTATGTTGCATAAAATAATTTACAGCACAGTAAAAACATTATAAATTAAATAAAATTTGTACAACCTTTATTTCATTAAGGTAGTGCACCAAATCAGCAGCACTGAGAACCGCTCTCACCTGTAGAGGATGCAAAAAGGCAGTGCTCTGACTGTAACACAGCAGTGGTTGGGTAGAAAAAAATAACCCAGCAGCTTATAGTTACAGAAATAGCACCCAGCACCTGGGTAACAATATATATATATATATATGAAATATGGACAAACCCAGTGACTTGTTTTGACCCAGACGTTGGGTTAAATGTTTAACCCAACCTTCTGGGTAGTTTTATTTAACTTTTATTACTGTATTTCTTGTTTAAAATAAACCTAAATAGGTTAGAACATAACATTTATTAATGCGTTTAATAAATTAACATTTATTAATAAGTTGAATAAATAATAAAGATATATTTTGAATTGCTTATTGGTAAATGTTCACCTTTTGATTACGGTTGATGTCTCTAGTAATTACGTGTCTCTAGTCATTTTTAATTCATAACCTATTTTAGGTTTATTTTAAGCCAGCCATATAGTATTTGTAGTTGAGTTAAAAACGCAACCCAACCGCTGGGTTGTAACAAGACTCGTCGGAAGCGTGAATAGATCCAAGTGCAAGCTTTATTGTACAGATCGTAGTCAAGACAGGCAAGGTCAATCTCCAAAAACAGTAACATCCAGGGAAAGACAAAAGCGTAATCCAATAAAACATGCAAAAGGTCAAAAATCCAAGAGAGCAGTCCAAAGTAACAAATAAACAAGGCAATGGAACAAGGCAAAAACTATGACTATGAAATAAAACAAGAACCATGGAAAAATAACAAGGCGCGAAATAGGGAAAACGCTTGGTAGAGTCCGCACAGGCAAAACAATACTTCGAAACCTCCTGTTTGGCATGGCCCTCCTTATATGGCTGCCAAACAGGAAGTAACCATAGAAGCAGCAGGTAACAGCGGTAACAGTCAGTCCATGGGTGAGGGCTTCCTCTGCTGGCGTGGCGTTACATGGGTTTGTCCATATTTCACCCAGTGCTGGGTTGTACTTAACCCAACATTTTTTTAGAGTGTAGTTGCAAAGTATTTTACAGTCAACATAATGTCTAAAGATGAATGCTTAAATCATTTTTTGTTTGTGAATCAGGTCACAACGCATATTTTTAATTCAATAAAAAGAACTACATCATAACAGACGTTTGTTCATGAATCATACTACACCTGCATGCTTCGTGTTTTTGATTTACTAAAAAGCATCCACTTATAACAGTAATCTGTACATGAAGAGAACATCAGAGAAAGGGACCTTTAAAGGAATAATTCAAAAATGAAAATTAGCTGTTGATTTACTCACCCTCAGGCCATCTCTTCAGTAGAACACTAAAAGATGATTTTTTGCTGAACCCGTCGTCCTTGGTGATTCATAATATGTAAGTCAGTGTGTGCTTTGACTGCTGTGAGGAAAAAAGCAGGTACAGAAATCTCGAGGATATCTGTGGATTACAGGTAATAATGTTATAAATAATGTTCAGTTATTAATGTTTAGTTTTGAAAATTTGCACACTTTAAGTGTTCAGTAATGAAGTTTGAGTTTTTCCACTGATGATGACTACTAAAATCCATCATAAACCATAGAAAATCACACTATACATTTTACAGACACTCCCCCAAAGCAGCAAATTCCCAAGGGTTGATTTAGTGGACTTTTTCCAGAATAAGCTTAAATACATTTGTAAATGTTTTAAGTGTCATTAAAAATCATGCTAAAACAGACTGTTCCAAACTGTATTTATCTTGCAGTATGTTTTGTGTGGATGGATGAGGCACACAGAACACAGCCTCAGGTACAGCGGTGTGATGATGCATGATTCAACTGAGGCTCAATTCCCACTGATGCTTCTTATAATAAAACACTCGGTCGTTCTCATCGTTATAGCTTCATTTTCAAGGAGTGCTAATTAACGGAAATTGCCTGTGTCTGCTTGGCAGTGACTACTGTGTACGGTAATGGGGCACTCTGACTGCTTTCTTATTGGGTATAATGTGCTATTAGCATAGATTTGAATATGACAGAAGAGCGTGTGGGGAATTTACTGCAGAGAGGGAAAAGCCCAATTTTGAAGTCTGACTTGGCAGCTTAACAGATTATAATACAATTAAAACATGAGTCAATAGGCCTGATGTAGTCCTTCAAAGGAATAATTCTCTGTAGTGTTGAATCACGTTCTATTTGCATGTACAGAGAATGTCCTAATATACAATGGGTTCCAAACATCTGAGATTACCTTTAAAATCACAGGCTCAGATTTAAACTTAAAAATAATCAGAATATTTTAATGCATTATGCAGAGCAGTGCTGCATGACTTGATGTCATATTTCTTTCCTTGAGAAAGAAAAGACCATAACAAATAAGTATTTGCATTTAAAAACAATATATGGCAACATTTGCTTTCTTATTTCATGAAACAACCTAGCAAGTTCACTTCTTCACTAAATATCGCAAATATTTTAAAACAAAGCGAGTGTTGTAACAGATGGTGTTGTGGAACATTATCACACAGTACCTCAGCACCTTACCCATGAGATCTTATTTCAGTAACAAATCCCCTGTTATACTCAAGAAAGCTGTCGAAAATGCACAGGGGCTTTGTCATGCTTTAAAATAAAACAAACAAAAAATAGTTATGCACTACTTTATTTACTGTAGGTGCATCTTGATATAGCAAATTCCAGTTAAATGGGGGACACATACTTTTGACCACAATGTATATATTTGTTAATATTTGTCTTGAGATGTTTTCAGTGTATTTGTGAATTAATGGAAAAGACATACAGTAGCTGGATGTATAAACAAACAGAAGACCATATCCCACATGCTGTTAAAGGTCTTAAAGTACAAGGAGACAAAAGATAACACTTCTATATTTCAACATAATATGTAACCTGCATGGTGACTCATGTATGCTTCTACTCGAAATTCAGCTGAATTTATATTGGCCTGATATTTCCAGTTGCAATTTATTATTGTTGTTGTTATTTATTCATTTGTCTCTGGTTCCAGAATGTATAAATAACATTGCACTTTCATAAAACGGTTATTAGGAAAAGTCTTCATATGAATTAATCAACACACATGCAGGAAGAATTAAATGTGTGAAGCTGAAGTGAGTCGTCTGAGATAAATTCAGCTCACAGCATTCATTTTGCTGTGTGATAGGAGAGAGTGGTGTATCACCCATTTATTTTCATTATGCTACAGTTACAGATACAGAGTAAACATTTTGTATGAAATTACATTTACAGTTTATCACTCTTTATATTAATCGTGTGGATCCTAAAGGAATAGTTCACCCAAAAATGAAAATTATGTCATTAATTACTCACCCTCATGTCGATATTTTTGATGAAATCCGAGAGCTTTCTGACCCTGCATAGACAGCAACATTCACATGAAATTCCTGATTGCTTTGATTTTTTTTTTAAATGTACTGGATTTTGCCCATAAAAAAATGTAAGAATAGTAAATGTAAAATTCATAGTTATGACCACTAAGAAATGGGGTGTGGAAAAACTGATTTAGACTGCTCGTAACGAGTGCTTCTTATGTCTCTTGTATCACATTACAGACTCACGATCGCTTGTATACAAAGACTGGACACCCCTGCAGTAAGCTATTATCATTACAGTTCTATTATGACAACTCTCCGAAAAGTTTAGCGTGGTAATGGATATTCCAGGAACCACAGCTGCTGTTTTTTTTACCGTAAATTTTTTACGATTTTTTTATAGTGTAGCATTAAATAACCCGTAGCAGATCTATACAGGTGGAGCTGGGGAAGCTCAAGGCCCAGTACACTACAGACCCAGTGTTTACAAAGCGAATGTGCAAAGACTAAGAAAGTGCAAGTAAATTTGTAAACGCTGTTTACAAACAAAAAGGTACAACGATGTCTTCCTCTCAAGTTGTAGGAGAAAAAAAGATGGAGTTTTTCGCCATACTCAGTACACAGACAATGAACTTACGTACACGTGATTCGTAGTAGTGATGATAAGTTCGGATCATTTTACCGACTCGGACCTTTGAGTCTTGTTCAGCAAAATGAACGAATCTTTTTCCGAGTCATTTCATTCATTTTAGCTAAATACAATTAAAATGTTACGTTACTTCCCTAACACATCTACTGCTTACACAAACGTTGATCACGTTACAAACAAGACAAAACTATAATTCTATAAGAAACAGAAAAGATTAATTCACTGTTTACCTGGGTCTTTAGTCTATGATTAGCTCTCCTCACCTCTTATCTTATCTTTTCTAAGTTTTTGGGTTTGAGTCATTTGTTCATCACGTGACAGTCCCATAAGATGAACGAATGACTCGAAAAACCCGAAGACTCAAAACAGGTGAACTAATTCCAGTACAGGACCCTAATAAGATGTTGCACATGTGCGACTGAACAAATCACACCTCAAGATGACTCGTTCTTACTGAGTCATATTAAAGATTCGTTCAAAATAAAAAAAAGAATCGTTCAAGAATGACCCATTACTAATTCGTGGCATCGTGGAAAGGCATCCCAGAGCCTGTTTTACACAAGCTTTTGTGCTTAAAAAGTATACACATTTTTATTTTTCGAAAAAATGCCCGATCGTTTCGCTAGATAAGACCCTTCTTCCTTGGCTGGGATCATTTAGAGCCTTTTGAAGCTGATTTTAAACTGCATTTTGGAAGTTCAAAATCGAGGCACCAATAAAGTCCATCATATGGAGGAAAACTCCTGAAATGCTTTCCTCAAAAACCATAATTTCTTCACAACTGAGGACAGAAAGACATGAACATATTGGATGACAAGGGGGTGAGTAAATTGTAAATTTAAAAATTATTTAAAATTATTTGTAAATTGTTGTTCTGGAAGTGGACTTCTCCTTTAATGACCGAACTTGGCATTTAATACTGTTGCAGTATTTGTCTTGCCTCTAGGCTGACCATTTTGTAGACTACATTGCGGAATAGCGAAAGATTTAAGATAAATATACAGTTAAAATCCTAAAATAATTTAAACAAAAATCCACATTTAATGTTACTTATTTGGTGAGCTGCCATGTAGCGGGATAATCTACGTGGCTTGCAAAATCCCGAAAGTGGGGTCTTCACATGTAAACCTGTTCACCATAAATGAACACGTTTCCCCAAATTTATGTCTGTTGTACAAATTGTGTGGAATAATTTTCAAACTAGTTAAATTTACAATTAAGAGTATGCAACACATGGAAAAGGCAAGTCTGTCTGGTTATTTTTGGAGATCAAACAAATTTTCTGCATAACAAAATGCAAGGTGACAAAAGACCACTTGTATTCTGACTCTCTTTGTCATCTTAACTCCCAGTGAGAACTGCATAGCTGGGTCTTGTAGAACTGACTTTTGATAGATTATGAGGAACATAAATACAAAATGTCAAGAGCTTTCCATTGTGTGGGTTTGAAGGGACATTTCCAGCGCTAGTCTGGTGATTGTATGCAGAAATGTCAGAGCTCCCCAAGTGGTTTTCACCTTGTCAGTGACAACAACGGCTTCAGGAGAATGGAGACGAGATCAGCACAAAACAGTCAGGCCAGTGACGTGGCCTTTGGAATGGGCAGTACAGAGATTCATTCCACTCTTCCTGTTCTGTACACAGTTTGTGCTGCCAATCCCAACCAGTTTCTTTTCTTTGCCTTTTTAAGTGGAAGATGTGGGTAAAAAGACACCATAATGGAATAAAAAAGAAGGCAAGAGGGATAGAAAAGGGGAAAAGTGAGGAGAGCAGTTTCCATAGCAACTCAGAGAGCAGTTGAGTAGGAGAACGGTGTTGGCAGTCGGCCAACAGAAAGTTTCAACTCAAATTTAATTGCTGCTCCTGCGATTCTGCCTAATTTGAAAAAGTCTCAATTAATCACAAATACAGTGTTTTGGGAAGCTCACAGCTGATGAACAGCTGGGATGAATTGTGTACTCTTTGCTACTTCACACATACAGCACCATAAATATCCCATAATAGCTGCATATTATTTATAACAAAACATGACTAAAATGTGCAAGAATAAGTGTACGTTCCTAACAGTATCCAAAAAGTGATATGCATTCATGATGCAGTAAGCAATAATCCCACATGACCTAATGTGTCAACTCAGATTCTGAGAGCAGCAGACACTTTTCCATCCCATAATACCACAGGAGACAAAAGGCCATCCAAAAGTTCAGAAAGTTAAAAAGTGCACACCTTTAAACCTAAAGAAATCAGCTCATCAACATTTGAGAAGTAAGATTTTCATCAAATACACAAATTTTCACTTTCAGAACAAAAATGTACAGATAATTTACTCACCCCCTTGTCATCCAAGATGTTTGGGTCTTTCTTTCTTCAGTCGTAAAGAAATTATGTTTCTGGAGAAAAACATTTCAGGATTTCTCTTCATATAGTAGACTTCAATGGTGCTCCCAAGTTCAAATGACTCCAAATGATCCCAGCTGAGGAAGAAGGGTCTTATCTAGCAAAACAATGTCATTTTGAAACAAATTGACAATTTATATACTTTTTAACCTCAGATGCTCAGATGTTATTACCTTTTTTTGTAAAGGGTGTTTGATGTTCTTTGCGTGTTCACTTTGTAAACACTGGGTCAGTACTTCTGCAGCGATGTAGGACGATTTTGAAGTTGGGGAAGAAAACAAGATGGGAGTTTTTCAACATACCCTAACTGTATTGACCTAGACAAGACGAGCGTTTGATGTTAAAAAGTAAATGAATTCTTAATTTATTTCGAAAACGACAGATCGTTTTGCTAGATAAAACCCTTCTTCCTCGGTTGGGATCGTTTAGAGCAGTTTCAATATGCATTTTGGAAGTTCAAACTTGGGGGCACCATTGAAGTCCACTACACTGTAAAAAATAAAAAACACAATTTGTTGAGTCAGCTTAAAATAATTTGTTACGCTGCTGCCTTAAATTTTTTGGTTCAGTCAACTAAAATAAGCTTAGTCAACTTGAAATGTTAAGTTGTACTAAGTAACAACTTAGATATTTGTGTTTGCTGAACTTAAAAGATGGGTAAGTAACCCAGCTGCCTTAAAATTTTAAGTTGATTCAACTCAAATATCTAAGCTGTCACTTAGTATAATTTAACATTTCAAGTTGAATAAACTTTTTTGGAGTTGACTGAACTTAAAATTTTAAGGCAGCCAGGTTACAAATTATTTTAAGTTGACTCAACAAATTGTTTTTTTACAGTGTATATGGAGATAATTCCTGAATTCTTTTCCTCAAGAAACATAATTTCTTATCGACTGAAGAGAGAAAGACACAAACATCTTGGATGACAAGGGGGTGAGTAAATTATCTGTAAATTTTTGTTCTGGAAGTGAACTTTTCTGTTAAATGCAAAATCTAAGATCTGCATTTTAATGTAACGGAAATTAACTTTCCATCATTTACTCATTTACTTCAAACTGTACAAACTTCACCCCCCCCGACCACAAACAACAAATGCAGATTTTAAAACATAAAAGCTGTCCTTTCTATTCCAAGTATTCTATTTTTGCTTTCTAATGTCACTTGAGATTCTGGAAATTCAAATTTAGCGCACTGTGAGTACCACTAAACGTTTGGTGTTAGAACATAAATGGTGTGAAAATCTTAACAAGTGCCAGTGTGAATATAAGCAAAGGTGAACTGCTTAATTTAAAAATGATTACATTTCCAAGCTAATTGGGTTGGTATTGAAACACTGCAGATGTTCTCCTCTCTTTCTCAGATTTTAACATTTAGGACATTTAATTAAACATCACTAAGACAGAATGCTTAGTCAATCACAGTCAACCCTTAGGCACGGCTGACAGATGAACTGTTCAGCAAACCATTTCCCTCCAGTCTGGAAAAACAGGTGTGTCACCAGTAAAAGACCTTGTCACAGTAAACAGCATCCTGAGTTAAAGCCGAGGACTTTTAAGAACCACACAGGGATGTGTTTAGAGCGCTTAATGGTCCTCACACAGCAGACCCACACTCATGCATTTCACACCTGCTACTTTAATAAGCTGTAGCACAATGGCACCAGCAAAAACATTTATACTTACACTCCCCATATAATTATTCTAAAGCTCACTAAAAACACTAAAGATTGCTGTATCAGACAGGTGCAATTTGTCTTCTTAATTGTAATTTGTTAGAGCAGCAATGTGCTATTAGTGAATATATTTTAAGTGAGGGGAGATGAATTGTTTAAGGTAGAGATTTTATAGTTCTATTGTTCACCTAGTTGGAAACATAAGTAAGATTGATTATCATAATGGAAATACCAATTATCAAGGCAGGATAGCAGTTTGTGTTAAGGGACTTATACTATCTTTTTAAAGTTGGTATATCATTCTTTTAAAGTAGCTTAGTTAGCTACAGTATAAACATAGCTACACTGAAGCTATCTAATGGTATATATAAAGCTAATGGACCATTAAGTAGCTATATACACTCTCAAAAATAAATGTTCCAAACGGAGTGTTTTTGCAGTGAAGCCACAGAACAACCATTTTTGGTTCCCCAAAGAACCTTTCAGTGAACAGTTCCTAAAATAACCATTTTGAAGAACATTTTAAAAATCTAAAGAACCTTTTTCCACTATAAAGAACCTTTTCTGCATTTGAAAGGTTCCATAGATGTTCAAGGAACCCATCAATGCCATTAAAGAACCTTTATTTTTAAGACCGTGTATATACCTGCTCTTTAACGAAGGCACTTATCGCCAAAATACTGACAAATCCAGTAATAAGCGTCACTGAAAACACAGAGCAAGGAAAAACTGTATTGTTGGGTTAAAAGTAACCCAAGGGTCCCTTGGGCATTTAAAAATAATAAAGGTGCATGTAAATGTACTTTTTTGTTTGTCTTTTGTCTTTTGTGTCTATTTCAAATGTTCATTTTATTTGCACATCCACTTACAACCATAAACCTCAGATCCTTGACTGCAGAGCAAGAGAACAGTTGGTGAGACTGCAGAGATTTCCTCTAGTCGCTGAGCTGTGACTGAACTCAAGATTCAGAACCCAGCATGAAGACACCAACTGTTCTGGAACTGTGTGAAATGCAGAGCTGTAGTCGACAATCTTTTGGGTTTACTTCATGACATTATAAAACTGCTTTTCTTGCTCTGGGTTTTGCAGTTGTGGTTTGCATAAAAATACCCTCATCTTAGTGACAATTACATGGGAAAAAATAAACATTTTAAGTCTTAATATTACACACTCTATAGATCATATTTTTAAAATATTTTAAAATGTTTTAATAAATATTTTACTTATTTACAAGTATTTATTAATAATACACAGCATATTAATTGTTTTTAAGGGGGAAAGGCTGAACTTCAAACATGCACTTTCTTCATGATCCACTTGGAATAAATAAATAAGCTGTCAGATGCTGTTTCAAAGCTCCTCCCACATCTGTTTGGATCATATACTAATTTGACAGTTTACACACAATTTTCTTCATAAGCCTGGTTTTCTGTGATAAGCTGATGGACGAGGGAGGAATAGACATGCCTGGCTGTTCTTGTGGGAGAAAGATTTAATAACATATCTGTGGTTACCTTTTTGAGGTAATTATGACATGTTCTGAATCTAAACTTCCATCGGAAGCGAGCTGTGATTAGCGTTCCCGCTATAGGTGTCAAACATTTACCCACTTGTCCTACTAAATACAAGACAGCTGTAATCATGTTCTCTGGCACTCCGGGGAATGATTTACAATCATATCAACATAAGATGAAGTGCTGGCCTTGGTAATGCAAACTGATTATTTCTATAACCTATGTAAATATAGGCCTACATAAATGCATATTGGACAGGTAAATTCACTTGAATGCAATAACCATGGAACAATAATAGTGTTTTCACTGCAGAATGAATATTAAAATAAATGAATGGTTATTGGAACTCTTGATTGCATTAAAGGTGCCAACGTACTTGAAAGACATTACTGAAATAGGAATCCTAAGAAATCACAACTGTTTCTTTGTCAGCCACTCCATCCTATCCAAGACATGATTCAAGCAAAGAACGTCTTGATTCACACTAGAAGCAATTTGTCTGTCAACGCCAAATGGAAAAAATAGTGTGTGACGGAACACAATCACAAAACAGCCAATCAGAACAGCTCGCAATATTTGTGCGCGTTCGCAATGCGTCACAGAAAAAGTAAAACAGTAAACAAAAAAAGTATAACTCATACCTTGTATTTTCTTGTTTTGTTTCGCTGTGTGGAACCTGTGGAATTTGTCATGTAACATACGATTTTAAGCGTTCTCCTCATCGATGTTTGATTTTTTTATCTGCATGAATAGCGGCACTTCGATCCAATCCATTTTCGGTGTGGGTGGGGCTCACTAGCTAAATATAAAATCATTATTTTTCCAAACTTTAACAACAGCCAACTCAATATGAGTAAGAAATACCTCATCTTTTTACCTTATTTATCAAAGTAAAAAATCTTGTTTTTACAGTACCAGTCAAAAGTTTTTGAACAACAAGATTTTAAATGTTTGTTAAAGAATTCTCTTCTGCTCTCCAAGCCCGCATTTATTTGATCCAAAATACAGCAAAAGCAGTAATATTGTGAATATTTTTACAATTTAAAATATATTTGAATATATTTTAAAATGTAATTTTAAAATATCCTGTGATCAAAGCTACATTTTCAGCATCATTACTCCAGTCTTCAGTGTCACATGATCTTTCAGAAACCATTCTAATATGCTGATTTGTTGTTCAAACATTTTTTTTATTATTATTATTACTGTCAATATTTAACAGCTGAGTACATTTTTTTCAGGATTCTTTGATGAATAGAAAGATCCAAAGATCAGCATTTGAAAATCTGCATCTGAAATAAAAAAACTTTTGTAACATTATACACTATACCATTCAAAGTTAGTATATTTTTTTAAAGAAATAAATTATTAATTAAAACGTTATTTAGCAAGGATCCTTTAAATTGATCAAAAGTGGTGATAAAGACATTACAAAAGATTTCTATTTTAGATAAATGCTGTTCTTCTGAACTTTCTATTCATCAAATCTGAAAATTCTGCTGTTTTCAACATAATAATAAATGTTTTTTGAGCAGCAAATCAGAATATTAGAATCATTTCTGAAGGATCATGTGATTGGAGTAATGATGCTAAACATTCAGCTTTAAAATCACAGTAATAAGTTACATTTTATAAAATATTTAAATAGAAAAGAGTTATTTTAAATGGTAAAATTATTTCAGAATTTTACTGTTTATGTTATACTTTGGACATTTGGACAGCTTTGGACACTTTAAAACATTAAAAATCTTACTGTTCAAAAACTTTTGACTGGTAGTGCATCTCTAAATTCAACTTGCTGAACTGGAGCTGAGATCGAAAGACAGTCAGAAACTTCTGGTTTTGTTTCATGACAAGCTGCCATTGAGAAGAATGGAAATGCTAACAGTGTTCTCCATGAATTACATGGTCTCCTTGAAAATCAATTTCATTCGTCATTGTACGCATTTCTTTATATTAAATGAATTGACCTAGGACTGCTGTCTCTGCAGTATTTTAATCCCCACTCTGAACATGTTTTAAACAATCGGCCTATTGATTGCTTTGCAAATATTACTCAGATATTACTCCCCATTCAGGCTGTAATCTTATATTGCTCTGACAATGTCAGCATGTTCAGCTGGTGAACTTTAGGCAAGCATGCTTTTATTCGCTCTTGTTCTCTGCTGAATTATTTTCATTGCTTTATCTCCTACAGAGCTCAGAGTCAGAGTTTGAAAGCTCAGTGCTCTATTTAACAAAGCAATATTTCTTTGGAATATTAAACTTGTCGCCAAATAGATGCAAAGTCAGAGTTGCTAGAGGTGCTATACCACAGCAACGGTGCTCACATGCTTTCCATACATCCATTACACATTTCTTGGTTTGGAACAAGCTGCTATGGCAGATGTGGGAGATTATAGCAAATATAAAACAAACTGAATAAGACAATAACACAACAAACCTGATAAGATTACCCTGTGAAAACTGTATTTACATTTACATGTAATACTTGATCAGGCATTTAAAATTACTTTAAAAGCTCAAATTCATTTCAAATAATCACACCTAGAAAATGTATAAACCTGACCTATTCAAAGAAGGGAAAATAGGTTTTCTTCTGGCAGGTTGGCAATGAACATCACTCTGTAATATCAATGAATCGTACACTTGTGTTTGTCCATTGACATAAAAACCCATCAACAGAAAACCAATTATCCACCCACTGATATGCCGATGCTAATGACTGAGAAATAAATGAGACAGTTTGACACGTAACTCATCCTGATGGATGTTGATCATTTTTCTCTGATGATCAGGAGGGTCTCACCTACTGCTAGATGTAATTCAGTCTAAAAACATGGAACTAATGGAGCGGGACGTAATTGCTTCCAAATGAAAAGCAGTGCAACATCAGGCCATTCACATTATAAGTCAAAAGACCGGAATGTGTTTATTAAGGCAATCTTTTATGTCTAATGATATGCGTTTTGCATGGTTCTTCCGTATGCAGCAGTGGATGTTGTTTTAAGGAGGCTTTCAGCACTCTGCTCTTTCATTTGCAATGTTTCGCCCTGCATTACACTGCTTTATTGTTTCCTTGAGATTGTTATTTTCCTCATGAGCATTTCTGTTCCTCCAGCTTCTTTTTTTCCACTTTGATTACTTCTGTTTCTTTGTGAATCTGCATTGTTCAGACCAATCCAATCTCCGGGGCAATGTCACGATTTGTTTATTTAGATTCATCCACTCTATTTCAGTAATGTTCCTTTTTTTAGGAGGCTTGACCCTTCGTGACTATTCTGTTTGATGTTGCTGTGAAACTGTGTTTCGGATCATCTTGTGGATATCCCTGGAATGGTTTTACAGACAGTGCAGATCAAACTTCATTTCACTCTCTTTCCTGAGGGTGCACAGCGCATTTACAATGAGATTTGTTCTCTGGATGTAGTTTGCTCTCCTCTGGGCTCCTTCCAAAGAGGCCTCAACCTGCTGTAGAAAAACAATCCGATGTTTCTTCTGAGAGGAGCATTTAGCATGAAATTGCTATTGTTGTCAGGCAGCAGTGGACAGAAAGCGACGTGGAATGGTGCTGTCAGCTTTGCATGAACCTTGACTGGAGCTTGAAATTAATACTTTTAATGACTGATTGAGAAACAAATGATCAATGTTATGTTTGATGGGAATGGAATGGAATAGCAAGGCTTTGCCTGTTTAATCCATATAAATCTGAATATTGTGTTTTCAATGGCATTTTCATTTAAAAACACTCTCCATCTAAAATAGCAAAAAATTAGAGAAAAAAAATTGTGTTTTCAGATGTATGTGTGTTATGATACCAACCTCAGTTTCCAAATTAGCTTGCTTGATTTTTGTGTGAACTGACCTCAAACTTTCTAGTTACCAGCCCCTGAATTTACTCAGTAACACCACATCAAAAAAATTGATCGCAGATGGTGTTGCATGTCAACATGATTTCTTGTGTTTATGGTCAGGTTGCTAATGGCCTGCTGGTCTGGCAGTTTCTGGCAACATCTCTCTTCATATAGTTGCAGACTCGGGATAGCAGTCCAGGAAGAAGTGAGGATCCCCCCTGCAGCCGCTGGCCAATGTTCAGCTGTCTGCCCTCACACTGCGCTTGTGATTAACTCCTCACTGGTGCTGCCTTCACACATCTCTATCTGTCTTGTCACTTCTAAACTCCCACTCACAGCTCTCATCTGTCAGTGAGCCGCTTAAGACTTGCTCAAACATATGTGTAACAGACACACAATGAATGACTGCCCCAGTTTTTACTTGTGGATGTGTTGAAATCAAGAAGCTAGTGCATTTCATTTGTAAATGATCCAGAAGAGTTATTTACAATAAAACCAGGAAGCAGTGGGAAAAGACATGTTGTATAAGAGACGTCTGGTTAATATGATAACACAAATGTAAATGAAAATATGACTTTTTTAAGAGCTACCAACACAGAAAAGGTGAAAAAGAACAACCCAATAACTTAGCTTTTTTCTGCAAGCATGTGAAAAAACTAGCCGCTCTGATATGCTTAGGTAGAAAGGGGATTTTATTATAATATTACCGCCCCATAATCTGCACGTTTCCACCCACTGCACCATCAATTTATTTGCGCATGCGACAACGGTGTGGCAAAAGTTCAAACAAAGCATGCTAACTGTTCTGTCTTTGGCTGCACAGATGATCACAGTACACTATTTAGAGACCCAGCCTCAGAGGAGACAACAGAGCAGTGGATTTATTGATTTATTTACTGTATATAACGCTGCTGCCACACAGATCTAATATAAACATGCATTTTCTTTCCCAGCTGTTTACCTTTACAGACATGACCACTGTTTTTGGAACTCATGTGTGTTTTTAACATAAACTTGTGTGTATTTGACGCAATAAGAAATCAAAGAGAACTAGTTTAGTACTCACATGCCGTGTGCTGCTTTCTGTGTGCGTGCTTCAAATGTGTGCGCTTGGAAAACCCTATATCAGACGTTTAAACTAATATTGTTTAAAATACACGATTTCAGCATGATAATCAAAACCAAACAGATGTTTTTTAGCAGAGTATCTGAGGTACAAGCTCAGATACAAGCTGGAAAAAGGGGCGGGGAGCAGCAGCTCATTTGCATTTAAAGAGATATGCATGAAAATAGCCTGTTTATGTTTCCATTCAAAACAGACATTTTTAAAATTATATAATAAATGATACACATTCTGAGACTTATATTACATATTGAAAATAAGGGGCATAATAGGTCTCCTTTAAGAGAAACTACTGCTGCTATATCTTCCTTAAAGGAACACTCCACTTTTTTTGAAAACAGGCTCATTGACCAACTCCCCTTGAGCTAGTTGAGTTTTACCGTTTTCAGATCCATTCAGTCGATCTCCAGGTCTGGCAGTAGCAATTTTAGCATAGCTTAGCATAGATCATTGAATCTGATTAGACAGACAGCATCTCGCTCAAAAATGACCATATGTAATTACAATATTTTTCCTATTTAAAACTTGACTCTTCTGTAGTTACACCGTGGACTCAGACTGATGGAAAATTAAAAGTTGTGATTTTCTAGGCTGATACGACTAGGAACTATACTCTCATTCTGGCGTAATAATCAAGGGACTTTGCTACCATACCATGGGTGCAGCAGGCGCAATGATATTACACAGTGCCTGAAAGTGACCGGCACCAAGTTTGTGTAGATGCAGAGTTGCAGCTGGCAGAGTTGATGGCTGTGTAATATCATTGCACCTCTTGCATCCATGGTACGGCAGCAAAGTTCCTTGATTATTACGCCGAAATGAGAGTATAGTTCCTACTCATATCGACCTAGAAAATCGCAACTTTTTATTTTCCATCCGTCTTTGTGCACGATGTAACTACATAAGAGTCAAGTTTTAAATAGGAAAAATATCAAAAATCTTTGGTCATTTTTGAGTGAGATGCTAACGGTCTAATTCTAATAACGGATTCAATGATCTATGCTAAGCTATGCTAAAAGTGCTAGCGCCAGACCTGGAGATCGGCTGAATGGATTCGAAAATGTTAAAACTCAACTGTTTAACTCTAGGGGAGTCGGAAAATGAGCCTATTTTCAAAAAAAGTGGAGTGTTCCTTTAATGAGTTCCAAGCCTTTTTTAAATAGAAATGAATGAGCAGATACCTTCCTCGTGCTAGCTGCTTTTGACACAATTTATTCTAAGGCAGCACCTCAGTTTGTCTGTGGCACTGCTGACCCTTTCCCCAGTGGGTTCGCTTAGTGCCTGTGCTTCTGTTTTCTTTATTATAGACCTCACATTCTCATTATGGGCCAAATTATTAGCAGGTCACATTTGACCTCCTTTGTTTGCCTCTTTCATTCAGAATGACTCTGGAGACACCAGATTTGAATAGACTTCATTAGCCCAACATTAATGTGACTTAAAGCATGCCTGCAGCATATCTCTAGTGGAATGGGCTGTACAGTATCCAACCGTGAGCCATCTATCCATCTATTTATTTATTTATTTATTTAATATGGCAAAATGGTGTTTCAACAAAAAATCCCTATTTAGTATATAATGGACTTAAATGGTGCCCACAAGTTTGAACTTCCAAAATGCAGTTTAAATGCAGCTTCAAATGACTCTAATCCCAGCCGAGGAAGAAGGGTTTTATCTAGCACAACAATCTGTCATTTTCGAAACAATCTGTCATTTTCAAACAAATTGACAATTTATATGCTTTTAATCTTAAATGCTTGTCTTGTCTAAGTCTGCGTGAACTTTGTTTTTTTCTGGTTCAGTATGGTCAATACAGTTAGGGTATGTTGAAAAACTTCCATCTCGTTTCTTCCCCAACTTCAAAATCATCCTACATGGCTGCAGAAGTACTGACCCAGTGTTTACAAAGTGAACATGCTAAGAAGATCAAACGCCCCTTTACAAAAAAAAAAAAAAAGGTAAAATAGCGATGTAGGATGATTTTGACATTAAAGAAGAAAATGTGACTGGAGTTTTTCGACATACCCTAACTGCATTGACAATTAAGGTTAGAAAGTATATAATTTGTCAGTTTGTTTTGAAAATGACTGATCGTTTTGCTAGGTAAGACACTTCTTTCTTAGCTGGGATCATTTAGAGCCATTGAAGCTGCATTTAAACTACATTTTGGAAGTTCAAACTGGGGGGGCACCATTCCTGAAATGTTTCCCTCAAGAAACATAATTTCTTATCGACTGAAGAAAGACAGACATAAACATCTTGGATGTCAAGGGGGTGAGTAAATTATCTGTAAATTTTTGTTATGGAAGTGAACTTCTCCTTTAAATAGTCAATTTGGTGTCAAAATCAAAATGTTTTGTTTTTTACTTCATATCTTGATGACTGATCCTGCCACAATCAAAAATCCATCCTACTAATACTACTCTCTGTCACTCACAAAGCCCTTTTTGCTCTTGTTGCATTTCAGAACAAAAATTGTACAAGCACAGATCAGGAGGAACCAAATGGTGATTCGACGTCTAACAGTCTTTGAAACTTTTTAGTTTAAAGTTGGATTGGATTTATGATACATGTCTGATCATACTGCTTGAATGAATGAAAACACTGTCAGGCTGTGTGAGGGAAAGGCCCAGGAAATGATACTAGATATTTATTAGGACAGATTGGTGCATTCACATTATAGATGACTTTTACGGTCTCTTTCACTCTATACTCAGTGAAAATAATTCATACACAGATGGTGTCATATATGTTGCGGGGCATGTATGGATAATTTAGGAGCCATTGAAATTATGGATTGAACCACTGCGTTTAGATATGATATCATCCATTTATCTCAGCAACCAGCACACAGTTTGATTCAACAGCAGATGGTAAATGTCATAATGTTCAGCAGTGGGACATTTTAGACAGCACTCTCAAGGCTCTGGATGTTCACTTGGCATAATTAAAAAAAAATGGCCTAACCCACACATGCATGCACACACACACAAACAAACAGAGGATTCATTCTCAAGGAGACTCACTTGGCACAGCTCAGGCTTTTGTAGAAGATTATTAGATAATTTGAATATTGAGGACACGTTTTCCATTCTTCGGTCAATCAGGTCATGAGATGCATTAAAAATGAACAGTCTCAATTCAATCAGACACCGGTTTGCGGTCTCTCACAGTCCTAAATTAAATTCACGGCCTAAATAAAATCAATCCACCGAACGTACAATTGAACTTTAATAGACCTTGAATGGCTGACATTTGCCCACTTATTCAGCAAATAAATAATACATGACTAAATTGTGAATGCTGTTGAAAAGATGCTCGCAGGATTCAGAGGCCTGCTTCCATTTCCACTGATATAAACCCTCAAAGATCACTGTAATTCTAAGGTTTTCAAAACTTTGAAGCTCTCCAAGATATTAAAGGAACAAATCAGCATCTCACCAGTTAATTTCATTAATATTTTATGATCAACTCTCAAGAGAAATTTGTATAATTTCAGAAAACAATGTTTATTTATCAAAATAAGCAAGCAATGCAAATTATGAAATAATAGAAAAGAAATAAACGTGCAATTAATATCAACCCATATGAACGGTAAAATCATAGCAAAATATGAAAAAGAGACCCATATGGAAGGAAAAATCTTCAATAAATAGTTATACTATTCATTAAAGGAATAGTGCATCTCCAGATTAAAAATTTCCTAACAATTTACTCACCCGTGTCATCCAAGATGTTCATGTCTTATGTCTTTTCATGTCGAAAAATTAATGAAGGCTTGAAGGTTGAAGGTCCAAATTGCAGTTTTAATGCAGCTTCAAAGAGCTCTACATGATCCTAGCCAGGGTTTTATATAGCGAAATAATCTGCCATTTTCTAAAAAAAAAAAATATATATATATATACTTTTTAACCATAAATGGTCCTCTTGCACTAGGTCTGCAATGCATAATCACTGTTTGTCTGTGTGCTCCGGATCAAAAAGGTAGGGTAGGACAGAAAACTCCATCTCATTTTCTCCTCCAACTTCAGAATCGTCCAACATCGTTTTTTGTAAAGTCTGTTTGATTTTCTTTGCATATTCGCTTTGTAAACATTGGGTCGGTACTTCCACCCATGTCACGTGTTATTCTGGAAGTTAACTAACCTGTTAATATATAATATAATATATAATAAACTGTTCTTCCACCACCAAATAATTAACTAGCTGAACAGTAAGCTTTATAGTACATCAACTTAACATCAACTTTATAGTACATCAACTTAACAAAGTCGGTCAAAGAACGTTGCACATCCAATCAGAATGTAGAGTCAGAACTATCTGTTTAATAACATATGAGATGCTATAAAATACTTTACTGATGCATGTGTTTGTAGCCTATAATATCCTCTCAAAAAAAGTTGTCCTCATCTGGTCACTTTTGAAGGCATGGATGCAACCTTTGCTTATAATATCCCACCGTCCTGAATACACAATAGTCACACAGCTGAAGGAGTTGCAGGCTTTTCTCTGAGCGAATTATATAGCGTCTCATACCTTATACCTTAATACAGTGGCATACAACAGTTTAGCATGAACGCTAAATTCCCCTGGTCATCTCTAAATTGTGTCTTCGGGGATATTTTCATACTCCTTTCATGTGGGATTTGCTCTCCCCTGTTTGATGATGTTTGGTGTTGCAGCTTCTGTTCTTCTCTCTCCTCTCCGCTCTGGAGGAGTCTTATCCAGTGCTTATCGCACAAATTTATTCGTGTTTTCCTCCCTCTCTGCACTTCAGCCCATTTTCAGCATTCACAACTTCAAAGTGTCATTAGGCGATATGATATCCCAGCATCCCTTATCTCTACACAACACTGATGCTTCTTTTGAACTTTCAGCTGGGATGGTGAAAGACATTGTAGGGAGTGACAACGAGGCGATAACATTTGGCAGATTGACGAGGTAAAAGTCTCGAATCCCAATTTCTCACTTCTCAGTGTTTTCTCAGAGCAAACAGTGCTAGGTTTTCTATTAAAATGTTCATTCATAGAAAAGTTATTTGCATTTACCTTGCCAAATGGAAGGACACACTCAACTTAAGTTCTCTGTCTGAGGAGCACAACAAATACAATCATTTTATTTGGAAATATTTTCAACAATATTTGATAGATAGAGAGATAGAGAGGAACTATAAGTTCTAACTTTGGTACACTGGCACCCTCTAATGGTCAAAGCAAGTGGTGAACATCTTAGAAGATACTACTGTAGCCTATGTATGTGTGTGTGTGTGTGTGTGTGTATGTATGTATGTATCTCTCTCTCTCTCTTTCTGTCTGTCTATCTATCTGTATTTCTGTCAGTCCATCTCTATCTGTCCGTACTTCCATCCATCTATCTGTAAATCCGTCTATCTATCTATCTACCTACCTATCTACCTATCTATCATCTGTCTATCTACTTGTCTGTCCGCCTGCCTGTCCGTTCGTCCATTCATACGTCCGTCTATCTATCTATCATCTGTCCGTCTGTTTGTCCATCCATCTATCATCTGTCTATCTGTCCATCCGTCTATCTACTTGTCTGTCCGTTCGTCCATCCATACATCTATGTATCTGTCCCTCCATCCGTCTATCCATTCATACATCTGTCCGTCCGTCCGTCCATCCTTCTATCTATCTATCCATCCATCATCTATTTATCTATTTGTCCATCCGTCTATCTATCTACTTGTCTGTCCGTCCGTCCGTACGTAAATCCATCCGCACATCCGTCTATCTATCTATCATCTTTCCGTCCATCATCTGTCTATCTGTTTGTCCATCCATCATCTATCTACTTGTCTGTCCGTTCGTCCATTCATATGTCTATTTATCTGTCCCTCCATCCGTCCATCCATTCATACATCTGTCTGTCCGTCCATCCTTCTATCTATCTATCTATCTATCTATCATCTGTCCGTCCATCATCGGTCTGTTTGTTTGTCCATCCTTCTATCTATCTACTTGTCTGTCCGTTCGTCCATCCATACGTCTATGTATCTGTCCCTCCATCGTCCATCCATTCATACATCTGTCCCTCCGTCCGTCCGTCCATCCTTCTATCTATCCATCCATCATCTATTTATCTATCTGTCCATCCGTCTATCTATCTACTTATCTGTCCGTCTGTCCATCCATACTTCTATCTATCTGTTCCTCCATCCATCCATCTATTCATACATCTGTCCGTCCGTCCATTCATCTATCTTTGTGTCCATCCTTCTAATCTGTCTGTCCATCCATTTGTCTGTCTGTCTGTCCGTCTATCCATCCATCCATACGTCTATCTATCTGTCCCTCCATTCATACATCTGTCCGTCCATCTGTCTGTCTGTTCGTTCGTCCATCCATCCATATGTCTGTCCATCCTTCTATCCGTTTGTCCGTCCATCCATCTAGCTATCTGTCTCTTCGTCCTTCTGTCTCTGTGTATCTATCTCTGTCTGTTCGTCTGTCTTCCCTTCCATCCATACATCTGTCTGTCTGTCCGTTCATCTATCTAAATATCTGTCTATCTGTCGCTGTCCGTCTGTCCATCTATCTATCTAGTTATTTACAGTTATTAAGGATCTTAAATCAGTGGCTGAGGCAGTTCATGTCCTGCTGTGGCTCAAATGAGCTCATCTCTGCTGAAAGATCCTCATCCGCTTTCTTCCCTGATGGAGGACGTCATGCTAATCAAGAATCTTGTGACTTTAAAAGGGAGTAATTCTGATGAGAGCATTGTATGTGCACTGATAACAAAAGAACGGCATATGCAGGGTCTGGTGGTAACACACTTTTATTATCAGCTTAGTCGTTGAATTTGTACAAAGAGATCAAATAATGCAATTACAAGACTAGACCATTGGACACTGTGATATGCACAAAAAATCAGACAAAAGGGCCTGATCATAGCAGGGCAGCTATGCAAACTGGAGCGGACGACGACAGATCTGGTAAACAGGGCCATGTTATGTGGTTTCGGAAAAGCATTAGCAGCACACACACACACACAGAGGCACAATTCACTAGCACACCAGGTGGAGGAGTTACAGCAAATACAACATGTCAGGACAAAAGTGTCACCACGTCATTACTAAGTTCACAGTGGACCAGACTCTATCCAAGATATAGGTCACAGATAGAAAGCTTTCTTATCAAACATTATAGTCAACAGTCAGGAGTGGCTTTGCCTCTGATTCTGTCAGTCCTGGGTCATCTGTGGCTTCTTAAGGATGCAGTTGTGATAGCTTTTCATTTTATGCTGAAGACTAGAGCAGATCAGTGCAGATTTCTGCAATGCATTTCTGGTTCTAACTCTTGTAAATGAATCTTGTTTTTAGAAAGCATCACCTAAAGCAGCCAGTGACTGACCCAAGGACAATGTTCAAGACTGGAGGAGTTCATCAGCACAGAGGCACTTGAGAAATGAGGAATACTACATCAGATTAAGGCACCACAAACAACAGTTACAACGCATCTTTGGAACAACAAAATTTACACACTTCGGGTTTACACACTTAATACATTTTATTTTCAAATCTGCCTGGGGCTGCATCACCTCCTTTTCAATAATTGCAATTTTAGACAATGAACTATGCATTTCATAACACCGTTCAAAAGTTTGGGATCAGTAAGACATTTAATGTTTTTTAAACTAGTCTTCTATGCTCATCAAGGCTGCATTTATCTGATCAAAAATACAGAAAAAAAATGTAATATTGCGAGATATTATTACAATCTAAAACAATGGTTTCTATTTTAATATACTTTAAAAATATAATTTATTCCTGTGATGCAAAGCGGTGACACTTTTATCAGGATTCTTTGATGAATAAAAAGTTAAAAAGAACAGCATTTATTCAAAATATAAATCTTTTCTAACAATATAGGTCTTTGCTATCACTTTTTATCAATTTAACATCCTTTTAACAATTTTTAACAATTTAACAACCTAAATAAAAGTATTAATTTCTTTCAAAAAAAAAAAAGAAGAAAAATTTACTGACCCCAAACTTTTAAACAGTGGTGTATATTGTTCATAAAAACACTATTTTAAATAAATGCTGTTCTTTTTTTAACATTTTATTTATCAAAGAATCCTGAAAAAAAGGCTCCAAAAATATTAAGCAGCTACTACAGCAACTACTTTCAACATTGATAATAAATCAGCATATTAAAATAATTTCTGAAAGATCATGTCACCAGTGTTGCCAAGTCCATGGTTTTCCAGCAGAATCGGGCTACTTTAACACCGTTGCTGCAGGTTGTTTTTCATGTCCATGGGTTGAAGGGACCCCAATAATGTGATGTTTTACCTCCCAGAATGCGAATTTTTACTGGGGAACCCCCCTTTGAAATGCAAAATATCTAATTCTTTTGAGTAGCAATTGGGTGGGTTTTGTTGTGAAAATCTGGCAACCATGTGACACTGAATACTGCAGTAATGATGCTGACAATTCAGCTGTGATCACAGAAATAAATTAGATTTGAATGTATATTAAAATAGAAAAATGTTATTTTACATTGTAATATTTCACAGTATTACTTTTTTCTGTATTTTTGATCAAATAAAAGAAGCCTTAATGAGCATAAGAAACGTCTTTAAAAAAACATTAAAAATCTTACAGATCTCAAATTTTTGAACTGCAGTGTATATATTTGCTAGATATAATTAAATAACTGAAGACCATAACAATCTGATAAACTTTAATGAATCACCATACATAATGTTATAATTGTTCTGTAAATAATATTGCACAGGTTACTGCTACACGGTGAAGGAAGGTACACTTTTCCACTGTATCTATCTATCTATCTATCTATCTATCTATCTATCTATCTATCTATCTATCTGTCTATCTATCTGTCTATTTATCTATTTATCTATCCAAGGTTGGTAGATGGGAAAAAAAAGAGAAAAAAACCCCTATTAAACCATTTCGATAAACTGGGAAAGCCTTTATATTTGTCTACAAACTGTCTACAATTTGTCTATAAATTGTCTACAATTTGTCTACAATTTGTCTACAATTCTACAAAACATTTAATTACATTAGAGGATTGTTAAACAATGGATGTTTGAAAAGAATGCATGTCAAAAAACAAATTCATATTTCAAGTATACACTGGTCTGTTACATGAAAAACTCTAATATGTAAAAGTACATTCAAATGCTTTCATCTGATTCAATCGCACAGCAGCTTTTTGAAATGACATTAAACACTGGGAAACCTTCAAATCATCTCTCTATGCTAATAAACTTCACTTCATCATCCTATCAGACACATTAAGCCATTTAATATTGTATGCTGAGAATGGAGAATGATTGTGATATGAACAGCCTCTGCTTCTCTCATGAATGATATAGTGAATTGTGCTGAAGCTAATACGGCTTCTGTGATGTGTTGTGATGTAGAGAAGATATTCTCAAATTCTGTCTTATAGAGTAAAATAAACTGCATCGCTAAATGCTAATCTAATCGCTGTAATGTTACTTCAATATTTTGGAAGGTTAATTAACGAGTTCCTGAGAACAGCACCAGAAATTAGCAGAGGTAATCGATAAGACTGGTGAACAAACATACACACTCTCACACACGCAATGAGTGGTTGTGGAATGTCACACCTTCGGTTTCCTTTAATGTGGCTAGTTTGTGAACTCTCTGACAGGGCAATTCCCACATTAACAATTAGTAGCTACTCATTATGCCATAATAATCACTTGGTTAATTTTTAACAATGACTGAGCAATTGTGTGTCAAAACTCGGCCACATACCCAGGCGGTGTTATGACCGTGATTAGGTGATTGAGTGCCACAATCACAAGGCCGGCTCACAGAGAACAGGTTGTTGAAAGTGGGAGGGGCTTTAGCTATGTGGGAGGAGCCCCTTCTTGTAGGCGACCACTCCTGCCGCTGTTGCCAGAGCCAGGAATGAGGACACGCCCATGAACTTGAGGAATCCTCCAACTGATGGCAAGTTTCTTTCCCAAAATGTGGTGACAAACGGCTGGGCCGGGACATCCTGAGGAAGAGTGTTCAGAATTAGTTAGAGTTCAAAAACTAAAGATGCTTTTTTGATATTTATGGATTCAATGAAAACAAGTGCAATTTAACCAATGATTCAGGCTCTGACTGCCAAATCTGACTCGCATGGAGTTTTCCCATTGCACACAAAATCTGGAAGAAAGAAGCATACAGTAAGCTTTTCCTTCAAGTAACAGATGGCAATATTCAAAATCGGACATAAACTTCAATTAACATTTAGATTTAAGGCATTTAGCAGACGCTCCCATCTAGAGTAAATAACAAAAAGTGCTTTAGTTGACATATAAGACCATTAACAGATGGCAAGTAAGTGCTGTATATGTTAGTTTAGAAGAGCTTCCTGTAAAGTTTTTTTTTTTTTTAATTTAATACAAATATTAATACAACGTACACTACCAGTCAAAAGTTTTTGAACAGTAGGATTTTTAACGTTCTTTTCTCTGCTCACCAACCCTGCATTTATTTGATCCAAAATACAACAAAAACAGTAATATTGTTAAAAAAGACTATTTAAAATAACTGCTTTCTATTTGAATAGATTTTAAAATGATCAAAGCTACATTTTCTGCATCATTACTCCAGTCTTCAGTGTCACATAATCCTTTAAACATCATTCTAATATTATTATTATTATTAGCAATATTTAAAACAGTTGAGTACATTTTTTCAGGATTCTTTAATGAACAGAAAGATCTTAAAGATCAGCATTTATCTGAAATAAAAACGTTTGTGACATAATAAACTATACCATTCAAAAGATCAGAAGTGATTATAAAGACATGTATAATGTCAACAAAGAGTTCTATTTTAGATAAATGCTGTTCTTCTGAACTTTCTATTCATCAAAGAAACCTGAAAAAAAATTCTACTCAGCTGATTCCAACATACTAACAACAATAATGACTGTTTTTGAGCAACAAACCAGAATATTATTTCTGAAGGATCATGTGACTGGAACAATGATGTTAAAAATTCAGCTTTAAAAAAAAATCACAGGAATAAATTACATTTTCAAATATATTCAAATAGAAAAGAGTTATTTTAATTAGTAAAAATATTTCAAACTTTCAAAAACCTTTTGACTGGTTGTGTAATATTTAGCAAGGTTACATTACATTGATCAAAAGTGACAAAGAAAGTGTAAAGACATTTATAGTTATAAACAATTGTTTTCTCTTACTTTATATTCATCAAATATTCCTAAAAAAAGGGTTTCCACAAAATATCAAAAATAAATCCCAAAAAATATAAAATGATAATAATAAGAAATGTTTATTAAGCAGCAGCTATTTAGCAAATAAGAATGATTTCTGAAGGATCGTGTGACACTGAAATCTGGAGTATTGATGCTAAAATGATTCAGCTTTGCATCACAGGAATAAACTATATTTTAAAACATTAAAACACAAAACATTTTTTAAACTGTAAAAGTATTTCACAGTGTCACTGAAATACAAATACAGACACAACAAAGCCTTATGCTAATAAAATAGTCCAACATAATAATTACACTTAACAATCAAAGTATCAATAAATGTGTTGAAAATAGAAAATGAAGCATAAATACATGCACAAAAAGAAGTAGATTGTGACATGCAGTTAAACAGACACCAAAAAATAAAAACAGTTAAAATTCAGTTATATTGCAATGACATCATTGCTGTGGGATTCATATTGAACATGCTAATAATGAATTAGGAAATTTGGGCAGAATATTTTTTTTTAAATCTTAGATCTTAGTAACTAAACCTTATTTGGTTAAAACGCACCTCTCTACTGGCTCTCTCTCCAGCTTGCACGGCCCCCTCCATGTAACCGCTCCACTCTGTGGCTGTTTCAGTTCCTGCAAAGTACAGCCTGCCCACTGGCTCCCTCAGGACCCTGAAACAGAGAGAAATGATCACTTCTCATGTCAACTCATGCCCTCGTTTACCATCAGCAGGCTAGCATAATGCTACCATCCGGAAGTGCACTAACCTGCCATACTGTGTCATGATACCAGGAGGGAAGTAGGCAGTGTAGCAGCCGCCAGAGTACTCCTCCTCACACCAGTTTTTCTCTTCATAGTGTACAGGCTAAAAAAAGAGACAGACATTAAAATGAAGCATAAAAAAGTATTATTTTAAAAAAATCACTAAAGACTAAAGACTAAAGGATAACTACTGGTCATGGAGACTCACATGTAATGCTTCTTCTGAGCCGAGCACACGAGAATAAATCTCACAGATCCTTTTCTTTCTGAAATGGTTGACAATATTCTGGTAAGAATGATCAGTTCAACACAAACTGTGCACATGTGTTGTGACACTTTACCAATATAAACAAAGAAAGAAATATCTACCTCTCATCTTTCGTCAGGCCTGCTAATTTCCTGGATTTTCGTGCCAGGATGAAACTGTAAAGAAAAGGAGCCAGTTTACTGTTCTGTCACCGTAAGCATCTCAACTACTTTGTTAGTAGTTTATGTTCATTCTATGATAGAAAGCTCTTTGCTTTATTTACCCCATTATAGCAGGCACAGACCCATCAGGCTTAGTGTCATCAAGAGTAAGACCAATTGCTGCTTCCTCCTCCTCGATCACCATGGTGCCACAGTATCCTGAAAAAACAAAACAGCCCAGGTTAGCATACACATAGTTTAGTATTATTTATATACATAGTTTTTAAAGCGATAGTTCACTCAAAAATGAAAATTCGGTCATTAATTACTCATCCTCATCTCGTTCCAAACCTGTAAGACCTTTGTTCATCTTCAGAACACAATTTAAGATATTTTTGATGAAATCCAAGAGCTTTCTGACCCTGCATAGACAGAAACACAACTGACATGTTAAAGGCCCAGAAAGGTAGTAAGGACATTGTTAAAATAGTCCATGTGACATTAGTGGTACTCTCACGAACATGCGTTGAAGACTGACAGGGAAGAGAAGAAATTGTTGACTAAATTCGTTATTTTTGTTCGTAACTCAAAATTATGGTAGAACCACCAATGTCATAGATTCCTTCCTACTTTTTTGGGCCTTGAACGTGTCAGTTGCGTTGCTGTTTACGCGGGGTCAGAAAGATGAACGAAGGTCTTACGGTTTAGAATGACATGAGGATGAGTAATTAATGACAAAATTTTAATTTTTGGCCGAACTATCCCTTTACTAACATTTTAAATTAGCTTTAATTATTATACCTTCAGTTTTCATTTTCCTAAATTTAGCTTACATCATTTTGTTATGTGCGTTTGCCATGTCTACTAGTTTTATATACTTTATAGAGATTTATACATGCTGAATACAAGCTGAATAATTAAACTTTCCATTGATGTATGGTTTGTTATAATAGGACAATATTTGTCCTAGATACAACTATTTGAAAATCTGGAAACTGAGGGTGCAAAAAAAATTAGAAGTTGTCCAAATGAAGTTCTTAGCAATGCATATTACTAATCAAAAATTAAGTTTTGATATATTTATGGTACAATATTTTCAAAATCTCTTCATGGAACACGATCTTTACTTAATATCCTAATGATATTTGGCATAACAGAAAAATCAATCATTTTGACCCATACCTGTGCGCCTTATGACTGGTTTTGTGGTCCAGGGTCACGTATATGTATATTTCAATATATTTAATTTATACTTATTTCAGTTTTAGTAATTTTGGTACTTCAACCTCAACCTATTTCTTTTAGTAGGTTCCCAATGCAACATTACAAATTTTATTCAAGTTGAAGTTTTACATCTAATATTTATATTTAATTTCAGCTTTATTTCAAACAACAAAACTGATTTTTAATCATTTTAGTTTACAATAACATCAATGCAGTCCCAATGCAGCCATTTCAGTCCCAAGATTCTTTCATAACTGGCTTTCAAGTGGTTTATGTAATGGAAATTGGATAAGTGGTACAGACCCTTCTTCCTCCAGAAGTTCTCTTTGTAGTACACCATGCATTTGATGACTGAGCCCATGGGTACTCTATGAATGAGCTGGTTCCTCAGAGGGGGCAGTTCAGGGTTGAAATGGATCTTCAAGTTCAGCCCTGGTGGTATGGCAAGTATAACATATTTGGCCTACAAGAACAGAAATAAAAAAAATCCTTAAAGAACACATCATCATTTCAGATAGTCAAGTTTTCCTGTAAGAGCAAGCACAGCTATTTGTAAATTTTATGGATCAGCCTTCCGGTCTCATTCACGTCAGCTATTTCTTTATATTGCAAATTGGTGTGTCTTACCATGTATATTATCTTAATTATGAGCACACTGGTTTGTAGTGCAAACAGTCTTACCATTTACTGCACTTTGTTATCCGTCTCATTATTTTCCTATACCGGATAATGAACCGGAAGTCTCATAAACCACCAGAACTGTGCCCATTAACAACATATTTAAAGCTGCTCCAAGTGATTCTTTTGGGAATGCCGCACATTAAAATGTCCCTTCTATCTGATGGATTTCACTAAAATCACACCTGTCTCTGTTACCTTGCATATAACAAAAAGGGTTTTATTTTGCTTACACAGATTTACAATATCAAAACCTCTCAGAAATGTGGAACTCATAATTGCATGCAACAAGTTTGCTAAAAATCATCAGGAATAAAAATTCATTAATTCATGCAGCCTTTGTCTGCATAAGAGAAATCCTACAAATCCTAAACTTTTGAACAGTAGTGTATATATGTAAGGACTTATTGTTGAATATAGTGGTTCCAGTTTTGCCCCCACTGTTCCTCCCCAGAGGGTTAAGCAGCTCTACAGCAGCCTTTAATAAGCTTTCAGCACAGGAAAGAGGATGTGGCTAGGGCAGGGGGATGAAGAGCGGCTTGCTGATAACAATCCACCAAGCTTACACACATACATGGTGATACATACTTCAAAGAGAGACATTTGTCCTTCAAATGAGCCGATTTAGCATGAAATGTAAAATACTGCCTACTCAGAAGGAGCTTCATCCCTGGCTACTAAACTCAAAAGCTAGCACACTACCATATTACCATTTGTGCAGTATGTGTATTATGTGTATTATGCACATTAGTGTGCGTGCACAAAATACGGGATATGAAGTGCTACTTGGACTGGAAAAGCGTATAGCACAATGCAATATCCCTGCCTTGACCTTACTATTTTTAGCTCTATATTTGATTGTAAATCCAAAGTTTACACAATTTTAAATACAAATCTAATATATACTCTACCATTCAAAATTTTGGGGTCTGTATGACGATTTGACAGTCATATATACATATATATGCAATGGATCCAGAACAAAAACGAAACTGTCACGAATCTTTTGCTATGCATTTGATTACGCACAGGCGAGTACCCAGAAGCTACAACGATCTATCACGCCACATTAAAGAGCGCCAAAATGGTATTTATTGGTTGAATTTCCTAATGAAACGGACAGAATTTAAAATCTGAATCAAAAATAACAAAGCACAAAGCTTAGCCTGTTGTGATTTATTGTATGGGAGGCGTTCATTCATCAACTGAAATCAGCACAGACCAAAAGATCATCTGGGATTTAAGAATCTATATTGGTTCAAAAATCTATTCAAATTGAAAAGTATTTTACTGTCCTTAACTTTCACTAGGGGTGTGGTGTTGAACAGTCTCTGTTCATCTGTTCTCTTCAAAATAAATATATAAGCCTATATCGTCCTATAGGTCCATGATTAAAAATGAAAATGTGAACAAAAATAAAAGCAATTAAATGTGTTATTATAATTAAAATATGAAAATTAATATGATGGGTAATAATAGATTAGGACGGAATTCAAAGTCAAACAAAGTCAAACATGACGGACAATGTTAAAGTCTAATGCAACCTCTGATACATATATATATAAATATTTAAGTTTCTTGGACAACAACTGGACATGTGTTATAACTGAAGCCAGTGCTTGAAATTTTGCATTCTATGTTTTGATTATAAACAGGCACTATATACTTTGTAACCATGCAGTAAGAAGTATGCCATGCCAAATAGGACACGGCCATGGAGAGTTTTGTGCACATTCTCACCTTGTATATCTCCTCATTAACTGTCCTGACCTCCACCAGGTCTCCAGTCTGGTCAATGCTAAAGACAGGTCTGCCCAGCTTCACACGGTCACCCAGCTCCCTCGCCATCGCCTCGCTGATTTGATTGGCACCTCCGGCAAACTTGCGCTCCTGAAATATGGGGCAGCAGAAAACAGTTTTTTATTCTTTAGTTAGATCTTGTATGTAATACATATGATCCGTTTAACAATCACATACATAAAGTCACATTTCAACAAAGACTGCAATTTTTTAATTCACCAATAGGTGTCTCTGTCTCTCAGAGATATAATTCTGACAGAGTTGTATAATATTGGCCACCGTGCATATACCTTATCAGACACATTAAGAATATAAAACAGGTTTAAGAACAGAAACAGACCAGACTGTAACTGTTTACTAACAATGTCATTCCATAAAGATAAAAGAAGTGACAGTTTAGTATCAATTTAACAAACAAAACTGTTATTTATTTGTGTACTATCAGAGGACACATTTGCTAGAAGGCTCCTGCAATAAATTTGACCCAGATACAGTGGCCACTATTTCGGCATGTTACATAATCAGTTCAGTGTCACAGGAATGAATGGGTATGACACAAGGTAGCCTCTCTTGAGAAGTATGTATTATAATAAACTAATAAAAAAAAAAAAAAAAAAAATCTTCATAGATTAATAAACAAATTAAATATATACTTCTCTATAAGTATTACAGTGGCTTGACCGTGAATACTTTACACATTATGACTAGAAATTACTTATAATTTGTTTTTAGGCCAATGTTGTTTTACTAGTATTCACACTTTTTGATGTTTAATATCGGGTTTTCCAATAGACGGCACCAAGTGATCTTTTTTTTTTAGTAATAATAGTAATAATAGTAATAAAAGTAAAAGTAATAATAATAGTAATAATAATATACTAAAATGGTCAATAAAATATAGTGTAATGATCTAGTTATTGTGTCAAAAATGAAAAATAAAATAAAAAATTGGTTCTATGTATCAGTTATTGGACATTTAGACATAAAAAACAATCATATTTTAAATAATCATTGTAGTTTTCTCAATAGTTGTTCTGGAAGAGAAGAAATTGTTGAATAAAGTTATTTTTGTTTTCTTTGCACACAAAAAGCAGTCTCGTAGCTTCGTAAAATTACGGTTGAACCACTGATGTCACATGGACTATTTTAACAATGTCCTTACTACGGTTCTCTACCTTGACCGTGGTAGTACCCTTGCCGTCTATGGAGGGTCAAAGAGCTCTCTGATTTCACCAAAAATAGTGCTGTTCCTTAACTGAAGGACTTGTGGGTTTGCAAGGACATGAGAGTGAGTAATTAATGAATGAATTTTCATTTTTGGGTGAACTATCCTTTTAGACCCTATGTAACCCTTCCTTTGTACTCATAATAGCAAAACATGTCTCTTTCTTCCACAGAACATCAATTTTTTGCCTTGCAACAAGGCCCATTTTAAGAGCTGTGGTTAACTAAATTAGGGGTACAGGCTGAACAGTGACAATGACTATTGCTCTTGGCAGGAACATTGGATTGAACAGCCACAGCTTGATTTATATCACTATTTCTAACACCTGCTTTCCTGGACTGCCAATATTTCAAAAAACACGCTGTTGTGTGAGGACGCTAAGCCCTCCATCTCTCATTCCTTCAGCCTGCCTTTCTCTCGTTCTCCCACAGATGTTAATTATACTGTAAACACAAGCACTGGTTCGGTGAAAAAGCCAAAGAAAGACGCACAAACACGCTGTGAAAATGTTAATGTCATGGAGTTCATATGTTTGGCATATAATTAACTCTGCTCTTTGACAGAGAAACAACCAACCGAGATAACATAGTATACAAACATAGGCCTATAGTTTATATTAGCTTATCTGTTGTATAAAGACTTACCTGGCCTCCGTTGGTGGTAGAGAAGATTCTCATAGTGCCTCCACACTGCTTGACGTACCAAAGGAACCACAGAGCAGACACCTCATAGGGCTCGGAGGTCACGTTCACATTGACGAACAGAGTGGCAAAGCGGCGAGCAGCTCTGCAAGAAACCCATGGGCCGTCAATATCAAATATGTCACAACAATACCTGATTTTAATTGGTCCCTTCTCTGTACCTGGTCCAGCAAATCTTGTCAAGAAGTTGCTGCATAGTCATCTTGTCCCACTCTTCGGCATGAGGGGCTCTCCATGGAGCTTCTTTAGGAATCTAAAGTGCACATTTCGCTTGAATTAATTCTGATTCTGGTTACTTAAAAGTTCCATTATTTTTAAGGAACAAATGTTCCGAACGAAACTACATCGCCAAATTATGAAAGAATTTAACTCAAAAATAAATGTAACAATTCTTGGAAAAGGTGTGTTTATATTTACATACTTTTTCATAGTCATAGTCAAGAGTCATTCACTGGGAAAATCAGACTATACTGGTCACGCTGTATTTGTTTGATTCACTACAATGAATTGACACACGAGAGTCGCTCATTTGGGAATCAGATTACATGTGTTGCACTGTATGTGTTTGATTTACAAAAAAGTAGATTAATTTGAAACATTTGTACAGAAATCAGACAACACTGCTCGTGCTGTGTTTGTTCAGTTCACTAAAAAGAACCAACTTGAGAGTCATTTGTTTGGGAAATTAGACTACACTGGTCATGCTGTTTGTTCAATTCACTACAAAGAACTAACTTGAGAGTCATTCATTCAATAAATCAGACTATACTGATTACGCTTGTATGTGTTTGATTCACTACAATGAATCAACTCATTCAAGTGATTCATTTGGGAATCAGATTACATGTGTTGCACTGTATGTGTTTGATTCACAAAAAGTAGACTCATTCAAGTCATTTGTTCAGAAATCAGACTACACTGATTGTGCTGTGTGTGTTCAATTCACTAAAAAGAATTGACTTGAGAGTCATTTGTTTGGGAAGTCAAATTACACTAGTCATGCTGTATGTGTCTGATTCACTACAATGAATCGACTCATGAGAGTCATTTATTTGGGAATCAGATTACATGTGTTGCACCGTATACGTTTGATTCACAAAAAGTACAGACTCGTTAGAGTCATTTGTTCAGAAATCAGATCACACTGGTCATGCTGTGTGTTTTCAATTTACTAAAAAGAACCAACTCGAGAGTCACTCATTCGGGAAATCAGACTATACTGTTCACACTGTATGTATTTGATTCACTACAATGAATCGACTCATGAGAATCATTCATTTGCAAATCAGATTACACATGTTGCACTGTATGCGTTTCATTCACAAAAAGTACAGACTCATTCAAGTCATTTGTTCAGAAATCAGACTACACTGCTTATGCTGTGTTTGTTCAATTCACTAAAAAGAACTAACTTGAGAGTCATTCAAGAAATCAGACTATACTGATCACGCTGTATGTGTTTGATTCACTACAATGAATCAACTCATTCAAGTCATTCATTTGGGAATCAGATTACACATGTTGCACTGTATGTGTTTGACTCACAAAAAAGTAGACTCATTCATGTCATTTGTTCAGAAATCAGACTACACTGATTGTGCTGTGTGTGTTCAATTCACTAAAAAGAACTAACTTGAGAGTCAATCAAATTATACTGGTCACGCTGTATGTGTCTGATTCACTACAATGAATCGACTCATGAGAGTCATTCATTTGAGAATCAAATTACACATGTTGCACTTTGCGTTTGACTCACAAAAAAGTATAGACTCATTAGAGTAATTGTTCTGAAATCAGACTACACTGGTCGTGCTGTGTGTGTTCAATTCACTGAAAGGAACCAACTTCAGAGTTTGGGATATCAGACTATATTGGTCTTACTCTGTGTGTTTGATTCACTACAATGAATTGACTCATGAGAGTCGTTCATTTATGAATCAGATTGCACTGTATGTGTTTGAGTGTCTTTTTTGTGATGTGGATTCAGCAGCAGTGTTGTGGCAGCATTTGATAAGTATTGCAAGTAAGTCTCGTGTATGCAGGAGAACAGTTAATGGAACTTTTTTAAAATCAAAGTTGGTTCTGAATAAAAATGGACTTTACCTCCATTCCCATCTTGTCCATTGTCCTCCAGAGGTTGTTGTAGTCCATGTAGGCAAGAGGGTTCCACATTGGTGGGAAAGCCCCCTTGAATGGATATGATTTGCCCTGGGAATTAAAACAACAGTGTCTGTAAGAAACCTACTACCTTATCACCAAATAATGAAAATTGTGATTATTATTTTGTCATTGTTGACGTAATGTCTTTATCATAGCCATCATGACCTCATTATCATTAGAAGTGTAACCAGTCTGGAATGGAAAATGGTTTTTGCTGCCTAAAATATACGTAACTGCATTTCGCCTGGCTTGGAATCAAATCACTTAATGGAGGGCCTCTGTTCACAGCCTTTACAGTTGCATTAATATAACCAGAAGATCACAAGCAACTCGACCTTATCAAATCTCAGGGAGATTTAATGATTTGCACATAAAAATGTGACAATCTTCTTCATTAAGAGCAGGAAAAACATATATGTGCTCATTTAGAAGGCTGGAGTGGAATTTACAGTAATGATAAAGCATCTATAAATAGACACTAATGATAACGCTAATTCACAATAAAAAAAAAAAAAAATTCATAATCACAGATAATGACAATATTAGTCTTTGGCAAACAGCAGCTATATGACACAAGCTGTTCACACATCGCTTGCTTCCCACAGTAGTGGAAACGCTTAGTCAGTATGATCATTCTTTGCAGCTGGCCAATGGGGTAACTATATGCAGACATTACTTCATACCTGGATTGCTCTGTTGCTGTGGGGCTCTTAAATAAGCACCGTTGGGCTGATTGATTAATGTTTAACTGCACATCAAAGATAAAGTCCTGCATTTCAATATGTTGTTTTCTTAACATAAAGCCACTAATGATTGCTAAAGCCATAATGATAATGAAATGAAATCCCTGATAAAGAAGGCACTGAATTGACAGCTAAAAAAACATGCTAAAGGTTACTGTGGGACTGAATGAGGCAACCTAGTCAAAACTGCTGACAAAATCAAAGACCTGTCACCTAGAAGGATTCTCACGCACTCTTTGGTTTGATGCCCAGTGTTCACTTCAGAGCAATTTGTCATGTCATAGTGATTTGTGCATTTTCAGCACAAAGTGTTGGAAACTCTGTCATTTTATTGCTTGCAGAAGGGAACCAGAGTGGTTTTTGAGTAGGACTAGAATGCACTTAGCAGGACAGATAAATGATTGAACACTTCAAATGGCAAACCACCGCAAAACACTCGACACAGGGACGCCATCCTCCTATTTTTTGAGCAGGGAGTTCTGGTTCACCTGGCGCCCTGAACAAGACAAAATGTGACCAAAAAAAAAAAGAAATTGCAACTGTCAATTCCCTGTCAATCAAAATCAAGAAACCATGACCTTTGCATTTGTGCCACACTCTACACGATTTTTAAATGTAAAATAATCTTCTGATGAGACACATGCATGGCATTTCTCTAACGTCACTTGAACTCATTTATCTTACTGTAATCGTCTTCTTGGCCTGAAGTTTAGTTTTAGAAAGCCATATATACAAAGTTCTTTCAGAATTTAATGTGAATTCCCCATTTGTATTTCTAAGCCAACTAACACTACAGGAAAACACGTTCAGCTAAATAAGGGACCATGACATTTCCATATCATTTGCGAGCCTGCCAGACCAATGCGGGAGAGGACACTGGATCGCTCAGCATCCAGCAACAGGTCTGTTCCCATGGCGACAGAATTGAGGTGGAGAGATGGAGTGCATCTCTTATGATATCCTTTCAGCAAGAAAGCAGAACCTAAGCCTCTCTACTATCAATAACCTCATACCGCTTTATATCCACGCTGCCGCCCACCTCCTCAGTTTCAAGCAATGAAATGGGACCACATCCTGTCCAATGCAAATGTATCATCCTTCAAAGTAACATTCTGTTTGCCTATATGTTGCAGTATAGACTTTTTACAGAAAGAAAATATATTCTTTTGAAGAAATACGCATTTGTGCACAATATTTTGGCATTTTTTGCACAGATATTAGCCGATACAGATAAGGTTTCAATTGTTTAATTAAATGTTCATTCGACTGATAAATGGCCGATATTAAAATCCTACACTACTTAATAAGCATTGCAACATTATAATGTACAGTGGAGGTCATAAGTTTACATGCACCTTGCATAATGTTAATTATATTACCAAAATAAGAGGGATCATACAAAACGCATATTATTTTTATATTTAGTACTGAGCTGATGAAGATTTTTCACATAAAGGATGTTTACATATAATTCATAAAAATTACCCTGTTCAAAAGTTTACATACACTTGATTCTTAATACTGTGTTTTTACCCGAATGATCCACAGCTGTGTTTTTTAGTTTAGTGATAGTTGTTCATGAGTCTTTTGTTTGTCCTGAGCAGTTAAACTGCACGCTGTTCTTCAGAAAATTCCTTCAGGTCTCACAAATTCTTGGGGTTTTCAACATTTTTGTTTATTTGAACCTTTTCCAACAATGATTGTATGGTTTTGAGATCCATCTTTTCACACTGAGGACAACTGAGGTACTCATATACAACTATTACGGAAGGTTCAAATGCTCACTGATGCTTCAGAAGGAACACAATGCATTAAGAGCCGGGGGGTGGAAATTTTTTGAATTTGAATATCAGGGTAAATTTAACTTATTTTGTCTTCTGGGAAACACTTAAGTAGCTTCTGAAGGGCAGTACTAAATGAAAAAAAAAAAAAATATTTAGGCAAAATAAGAAAAATCAAAAGTTTTCACCCCCCACCTCTTAATGCATTGTGTTTCCTTCTGGAACCTTCTGTAATAGTTGCATATGAGTCTCTCAGTTGTCCTCAGTGTGAAAAGATGGATCTCAAAATCATACAGTTGGAAAGGCATCAAATAGACAAAAATGTTAAAAAAAAAAAAAAAAAAAAATTTGTGGGACCTGACGGATTTTTCTGATGAACAGCAGGCAGTTTAACTGTTCAGGACAAACAAGGGACTTATGAACAACTATCACTAAACAAAAAAACACAGTTGTGGATTATTACATAACATTTACATTACATTTTTGAACGGGGTCATTTTTATAAATTCAACTATTATTTTCTCTTGTGGACTACAGTACGTGCAAAAGTCTCAGGCCACTAGTATTTTCATCAGCTAAAAATGGTTTAAAGTCAGTTAAAGTCAGTCTTTTGCTGTAGTGTGTCAGTAGGAAATATCAGATTACATTTCCAAACATTCATTTTGCCATTAATCGTAATAATCCAGTGAGATTTTTGTTTGCACAAGGAGTCTGACAACAGCGAGTGCTCTGCACAGAGATCTGATCTCATCATCATCCAGTCTGTCTGGAAATGACATGAAGAAACAGAACAAACTCAGATAGACTAAATCCAGAAGAACTGTGAAAAAGTCTCCAGGATGCTTCAAGAAACCTACCTGCAAAGCTGCAGCACTGTTAAACGTTTTAGGCACTTGTGTAAAAATGCTGTAAAATGAGGATGCTGTCATAAATAGATTTTCTTTATCAATTACCTTTTATTAACTAAATGAAATCAACATTTGGTGCGACCATTCTTTGCGTTTACAGCAGCTTTTGCCCTAGGTGCACTTGCGCAAAATTTTTCAGGCAGCTTTGCAGGTAGGTCTCTTGAAGCATCTTGGAGATGTTGCCACAGTTCTTCTGGATTTACTCTGTTTCAGTTTGTTCTGTGTCTTCATGTCATTCCAGGAAGACTGGATGATGATGAGATTAGATCAGTGTGGAGCACTGGCTGTCTCCTTGTGCAAACAAAAATCTCACTAGATTATTACAATTAATAATTAATGTAAACCGATATTTTTTACTTACACACTACTGCAAAAGATATAACTTACTTAGAATAATAATAAGAATAACTTACTTTAAACCATTTTTTGGCTGGTGAAAATACTACTGGCCTAAAACTTTTGCACAGTACTGTATATGTAAACTTCTTTTATGTGAAAGATCTTATTCAGGTCAGTACTAAACAAAAAATAACATGCATTTTGTATGATCCCTCTTATTTTGGTAAAATAATTTACATTTTGCAGATTCTGCAAAGATGTATGTAAACTTTTGACTTCAACTGTACCTTTATATATAAAAAGGATATTTACTATAAATAATGGAATAATTACTCTTAAATTTAACGATAAAATGTCTAATGTCAATAACCAATACTGTACTGATACACTGTCCATTCCTAGAAACGCTGCTAGTTGCTTAGAAATTACATTCTGCATTTTTACATTTGAAAATATCAACCTTTTGGCATTAATAGTAAAACTATACACATATTGCATATCATTATAATTAATTGCAATAGTACCAATAACTACGTAATTCCAAGTAGTTAAACAACATTAATATGCAATAAGCATGAGTGGTTTAATAGTATTCCCCAGAAACCACTAATGTAAATGCACAGTAATACAAACACTGTACAACAAGCAGTTAATTTTTAACAACACTGCCTTTGCACAACTGGTCAATCATACTCATACTGATAAGCTAAGGCTGCCTGAAAGAGCACTCACGAACGAGGCAGAGGAAACTGGGTCTGGCCTTTAGGATTACAGCTATAGAAAAGCTGATTACACGGGCGCCTTGGCTGCACGCTCACCTTAATTATAAAATGGTCTGCTCGTTGTAACGCCCTTATTGGCTAATACTGGCTCAAGGCCAATACGTGATTGCAGAGTAACAGGTGATACTATAAAAGCGGTTGTAAAACTTTCAACAAAGTGTGCAGCAGCAGATTTGACTGACTACGTGAGGGGCTGATAAAACTACTCTATGAGTCTCGTTCATAAAACTACATAGAAAAACGGACACAGTTCAGCAAAACACTGATGATCTAGGGTAAAATTACCGGGGTGAATTACGCAACTGCTGTTAAAGTCAACAACAGAGACCAGATCAATAAAGATTAATTCATTCATTCCTCAGTGACAAAGTATACTAGTGTTAGTGACCTGTAACAATTAAAAGGATAGTTGACCCAAAAATGAAAATCCTGTCATTAATTACTAACCCTCATGTTGTTTCAAACCCATTTCTCTTCAGAACTCAAATTAAGATATTTTTGATAAAATCTGAGAGCTTTAGACAGCATAGACATCAACGCAATTTACACATTTTTATGGCCAAGAAAGTTAGTAAAGACACAGTTTAAATAGTCCATGTGACATCAGTGGTTCAACCATTATTTTATGAAGCTTTCATGAATTTTATGAAAACATCTTAATTTGTTTTCCAAAGATGAACAAAGGTCTTACGGGTTTGGAACAACATGAGGGTGAGTAATTAATGACAGAATTTTCATTTAAAGTACAATCACATTCGCAAAATTTCACGCACAAAAAAGGCTTGTCAATTTTCAATAGTGTAGCTTTGTAAAAAAAAAAACAAGCAGCTTTCTGATGCTCAACACAGTAAATCCCCATGACTAACCTGAAACCTTTCACACTGAAGCCAATTCACAGATTGTGTGGATTCCTATTAAAATTACTGCATTTCTACTGCCAAAATACACCGAAAAGTGGTAAATGTGACCACAGTTTTAGCTGGAAAATGTACACTGGCTTTATTAATTAGTAAGTCAATCACTAGTAAAAATTCTCTCTGATGTGACATTTGCATATCTCAACATTAAAAACCTGATTTCCTGCCTCTGTGGACTGAAGCGATCTGGTTATGAGAGGGAAACGCCCCTGATCCCAAAGACAGAGCCAGACATCATGGTGTGAGAAAACATGAGAGCGAGAGACAGAGAGAAAGACAGTGTGTCCCCTCAATCCTGATAGCGATTGTCTTTTGATGAGGAGTGCTGCCATGGTAACCCACAGGGATGCTCCGATCAGGAGATAATGGCACGAGGAGAGAGGGGATGCACGGCTCTTTTAGAACATACACTAACACAAACACACACATCATTAATCATTAGGACAGACACATTCGCAGTCATTCTGTTTAAATCATGACACGTACCAAAAAGCAGCCTATAGCAAGACAGCATGAAGAAGCCAATGAAAATGCGATGTAACATAGCTCTGAGCCTTTCCTTTATTTTCAAGTAGTACCATTGAGCCTCTAAACAGCATCTCTCTTACAGATGTCTGAAACCATGCTGATGCATTCTTCAACAAATAAAGCCTTGAAAATCAATCAGATAAGCCTACATGTTTTCATAGCCTATTCCTGGTGTTCTGCCTCTTTCTGCATTAGTCCCTTTGGGTATATTCTGACAAAACGTGTTACGGAACAGCTGGTTTGACATTGACTTTGACAATGATTGTGCTGTCAAACTGCACGAACCAAGGAACGGGAACCAAGGATAATTTTTTAAAGGGTTTGTATTTTTATAGAAATGACTCCAGCAGGAATATGAGGCACTGTATTCTAGGCACTGTTAAATCAAAAATTCTGTCATCATTTATTCACCCTTATGTTCTTCTGTGGAATACAAAAAGTGAATATTAGCTTAAAATCTTGTGAAAAGTCCCTAATTATTCCATGGAGCCTTGATATTTTCAACGGATTGTTAGATTCAGTTCACAAAACTGGACTTCAAGTGAACTTCAGTGGGAGCCAACAGGTTTAAGGTCCAAATATTTAACTAATATTTAATTAAACCCAAATGCTGCAGAGTTTTTCTGTAACTAAGCTGCTGTGTCATTTTTAATGCTGGGTTATTTTTTTCTACCCAACCGCCGGGTTAAGCCTGTCTCTGATGAAACAAACCAGCTGCTGAGTTATAGTCAGAGAGTGGGCTTTTTGAATCCTCTATAGGAGAGTGGCTCTCAGCGCTACTGATTTGATGCACTTCTTCAGTTAAATAAAGGTTTGTATACGTTTTATTTCATTTATAACGTCTTTTACTGTACTGTAAATTGTATTATTTTACGCAATGCAACATAAGGATGAGTTGTCAGTCAGCTGCGTCAGCAGCGGTCACTTCGCATGATGGAAACATATAAAGTAAATAAATTTTATTTGTTGAATTTAATTTGATATTAAAATAGGTTCTCTAATCTCTGTACTGTTTGTTTATGTGCAGGTTTTAGAGTCATTCACGGCATCTTTCAGATATGAGTGAAAGGCAAGGCCACAGTCTGAAGTTTGCAGTTACCCTGTCGAACAGAAGCCCTTCACTAGCTTAGATTTCGGCAACACACTGGCACGATAATTAGTGCTATTTTGGTAAAAAGGGATTACAGGGAATGGCTGAATACACTAAAATTAAAATACTACTTTTAAATGTTATGACTCTTTTTTGTCTAAAATGTTTCTTAAATAAGTTTAAATGTATGTAATATTGTAAACAATGCTGTATTCACCCAAATAAATTCAATTTTTGTATTTTGTCCATGTGTTCTTGCTTAATAATAAATGTTTATCTTTTGATTATTGCTGTTGCCTCTAGTAATTCTGTGTGTTTTTATAAGTGTGTGCTTTCCAGTCCATTTTAAGCCAGCAATATAATATTTTTTAAACAATAGTTGACTTGAATAAAATAACCCAGCATGTTTGGCAAAAACATTTAACCCAACCACCTGGGTCAAAATAACGCATCATGTGTTCTGTCCAATATTTAACCAGCGTTAGGTTGCCAAATAACCCAAGTTGTGTTATTTTTAACCCAGCATTTTTTAGAGTGTAGAAGTGAAAAACTCCATCTCATTTTTTCCTCCAACTTCAAAATCGCCCGACATCATTGTTTTACCTTTTGTAAAGGGCATTTGACAATCTTTGCATGTTTGTTTTATAAACACTTGGCCGGTACTTCCACCTAAGTTATGTGGCTATGTAATGCGTGAAGTCACTCTAATGCAAGACAAGTATATATATATTTTTTTATTTATATATATATATTTTCTTTTAGAAAATGGCCAATTGAAGACCTTTATTCCTTGGCTGGGATCACGTAGAGCCCTTCGAAGCTGCACTGAAACTGCAGTTTGGACCTTCAACCTGTTGGCTCCCATTGAAGTCCACTATAGACAAAAATCCTGAGATGTTTTCCTCAAAAATCTTAATTTCGTTTTGAGAACGAAAAACATTAACATCCTGGATGACATTTGGGGCAGTAAATTATCAGGAAACTTGTATTCTAGAAGTGAACTAGGGATGTAACGATAACCGGTTTGACGATAAATCATGATAAAATTTCCCACAGTTAGTATTACCGTTTCATATTTTAATTATCATTAAAACCGTATTCGATTACCATGATTTGAACAACTGATGACAAATCAATACTGTACAGCATAAAGCACAGTTTTAAATAACAGTCTCATCTGAGCACAGCATGTGGAGTAGTTTCATTTTGTGTGAAAAGACGGCGGAAAAACTAAAATGTTTTGAAAGAGTGCACAGGGGCACAGGCGCTGATCCTCACGGAAATAATCGAGCACCCACAGAAAAACACAAGATAGTCCGTTCATTTTAAGTAGAAAGAAATTCATTGCAGCTTTTACGACTTAATTCTTGTTTTCATAGTTCATTTGAAGCCGTTTTTGGCATTATTTTAATGGTAAATGTCAAGAATGCATTACTGTATGAGAAGGTGCCAGCATGAATCTCTCGGCTTGCAGCTGGCCTCCTTTCCCATGTATATAGTGATTATGGCTCTGCCCTCCACAGATATTACGTGTGCGCCCTCAAACACTGTCCTGTGTATGCGCGAATAAACAGGTATTTATTCATTTTATTTAGTAAAGTGCAAAAGAATGTGTGCTTTATTTGGTAACTAATGTATTTGCAGTCAGTGCGTTTCACTAAGCAATTGGGGGTTGGGCACCCACCGGCAGAAACATAAATCGGGAGTTATAATGAATATTTGGATCCATTGAATTAATTATATGACTTATATGATATAATTATATGACTGTGGATTAAGTGGATTCTACTCAGTTATCTAGATTATTTATGGAACAGATAAAATACGTTTAATAATTTATCAATTATCATTTATCATTTTGACTTGACTCTTCTCTTTATTTAAAGGCTGAAATGTGAGGTTTATCTTTTTATGAAACGTTTTCAAAGGTTTATTTGAAAATCTACATTAGGTATGTGAACATGCTATTAGTTAAACTGTTGTCAGTCACGTTGTCATTTAAAATCCGGACATCATTAGTAGGCTACTGTTGTTGTTTTAGTGATTATGCAAACAAAAAGTCATTTTATTTGTTGATTTTAAATATAAAACTTGGTGAAGTGATTTATGTGTCAGTACTTTCTGAACATTTCCAGTACATTTAACAATACTGTGATAATACTGATAACTGAGATAATTTTGGTCACTATAATCATGATAAGAAATTTTCTTTTAAATCTTACAAATCTTATACATTTTCTTTTAAATCTTATAAATATCTAGCATTAACCAAATATTTACACTGATAATGTATAGAAGTGATGGTATGGTGTTACACAGTTAACTACTCTGCTGGGCAAAGTGAAGGATTATGGGAAACATGCCAAAGGCATTTTCCACGGGAAATAAAATCCACTTCCTTCCTAACATAATCTACACTGAACACTCCAATGAATCTCCACTATGACCTTTCCCTTCATGCACACCGCCTTCCTGAGTATGTGTGAGCTTGTCGGCGTGCTGCTCTCCATCTCAAGAGCCCCTTTGATTTACCATGATACCTTTAAAACAACCTGTATTTTTCTTCTGAAATATGACCACAGAAAGCAGTAAAGCCCACATGATAAAGAGCATTACCAAGAATCCAGTGATTTATCCTTGTAATAGCAGGGTCAGAGCAGAGAAGACACTGAATCTACAGCCAAATCTAATAAGGTCATGCAGCGTGCATGTGCTAAGGGCAGTGATGCGTCTACTCAAATTGGATATGGGGCAGGAGGAGGGGAGGCTGGTTTCTTGAGTTCCGCCCTTCTTACCCACTCCAAGCATCTGAAACCATATTACAGACTTCCTTCAGGCAGTGATTAGCATCTCCAGACTTGAGCGCAGCACACTAATGTAAAGAAGGGACTCTGTATTCAGCCCTGTTCAGCTGAGCGCACCAGGGCTAGCGCTGCTAGACTTCCTGTGCATTAAGACATGAGTGTGCTCAAACAAAAGGCTGTATTATTAGCCGAAGCTCTGGCCTGAGGCTGTGAAGAGAGCTGGATTTTGAGGCAGGGGAAAAATCTTGTTCGAATTTTGCAGATGCTTTGCTTTTGATTCGGTATTAAGTCTAAGCTGCTACATGTGTAGGCCTTCGCTGAGGTTTACCTTCACATAGTGAACCAGAGACTCCTCCTCGTTGACTTTGTATGTTTTCACACCGTACTGTTTGGCTATCCTCAGGATGCGGTTTTGAGTGGGTCCAATGTACGCTCCTCCCAGATCCACCCATTTGGTCTCCTTATTCTGAAAGCACACAAAATTTGCGTCAGATTGACAATGAACAATTTCTACAAGCCACGCTGAGACCAAAAAAAGGAAAAACAAAAAGGAACTGTTAGAATATGAATGCAAAGACAGCAGATTCCCTTCCATGTAGAGTCCTACTGGGTGACATGAAACTCGGTTTTGACTGTTTTCATCTGACTTAAGCCAAATGAGTCAAGGTTAAAAAGGGTGTTTTTAACTTCAGGGGCATTTTTTTCTAACTTTATTAGATGTATGCATTTCATTTGGTCAAACTCTTACATTTAATCAATAAATACTCAATAATGTTAAGTTGCACGTTGTTAAAGCAACAACAATGATCATAGACAATGCATATTACACAACCCTAGACTATAGTCAACAGACTTATGTTCTCATCACACATGTAAAAGCAGACCGAGTGCTGTACAATGAAGTAATTTTTGCTCCAGATGAGCATCTCACCTGAACAGTGTAGGTTCTTCCACCAACACGGTTTCTGGCTTCCAGGACCACAGGATTCAGGCCGCTCTCCACCAAAAGTTTGGCGGCACTCAGACCTGTGAATTGGGAATGCAAAAATGCACACTGTAAGATTTAGTAAACACAGGGCTGGGCGATATGGGCAATAAAATTATCACAATAATTTTTTTTCATATCAGTCGTTATCGATACTTATCACGATAGATGTCAAGTCTTTATTTTTTCAAGTTTAAATTCAGATTTTTGCTCCACAGTGAAAGTTGTAGAAACCAGACCATTAATTTTCCTTAACAAAATAAATATTTCTGCATGTTCTAATGAGTTATATTGTTTCAAATCAAGAAACAGGTTTGGGTTGTATGATAATGATAATAATAATAAGAAAAAGAAGAAGAAGAAAAAGACACTTTTTGTCTCTTAGAAATGCACATTTGATAGTAGCTTGAGGATGCAGAGGTAAATTTTAGTTCATTATCAATCAGTAACATCTGTAAAAAATTGTAGCAACCTCAGTTTTATATGGTTAAATTTAATCTGACCCAGTTTTTTTTTTTTTTAATTAAGCAATGGTCTCTCATAGTAGCAAGCATACATTTTAAATCATGATAAACACAGTTAAAACCACACATAATGGTACCTCAATACCATGGTAAAAATATAACTACATGATTTTATAGGTAGCCTATTTGTATGAAAAACGGTAGTCTAAAAACATTCAGTATAAATGCACACATGCTATAGCTTAATCACAAATACATACATACTATAATTATATACCATTACTCCTGTAATAAAATTCAATGTGACTATACCACATTGCTGCCACAATACCATGGTGCAGTGAGTGTTACTACTCGGTTTTTCCAGGCGCCGCATCGAGATAATAAATGCATCTTCTCTTCGGTCTGAGCGGATAAACAGTCTGTGTGGCGCATACTTTTGGCATATAAAAATTATATCGTACATTTATTGAACTCTTCATATCGTTTTATCGAGGAAAATTATATCGCGATAATTATCTAATTATCGCCCAGCCCTAAGTAAACATATGTAAAAATATCTGTTAGATTGGTCTTTGAGAAAACTTGTTTTTATTCAGTAGACAACAGGAAATGATGAGGAGAGAGAGGGAAAAGAATTTAAACTTGTGTTAGTAGCATGAGTGCAACTCAGTACTTTGGCTAACCGCTGTGACAGAGCTTTAGAGTACATTTGAGATGTCAGTAGCCTGTGGTCTAGTTTAAAATACTTATTTTTTTCCCAAACTCATCCTGTCCAGGTAATATTAAAAGTTGTTCCTGTCCTGACAACTTAGTTCCCGTCTGATTGTGTACAGTAGCTGTCAGTGATGACAGTGCTGTCATTGGCTTCCTATTGTGTGTGATATTATGCCTGACCTGTTATAAGTAACATGTACATATTTAAACCTCTCCTGCGTAAACAAGTTCTGGTGTGTAAACAGTTTCTCTGCCATTCACCTGAACTTAAAAAAGAAAGACACAAGGGTCTGGCTAAATGTAGTCAAATGGTCCTGAGAGTGGCATTTTTATATTTGAAAGTGAAACATAAACAATTTAATCACTACACCTAATGAACAAGGAGTAAAAGATGTGTAGAACTTTGAGAATAGTGGGCGTTTCCAATTCTGTGGAAATCTGCAGGGATCAACAACATTTTTTACAGACCTGGTTTGGCAGGTGGTTCTCACTTGCCCTGCAAACTTTTCCTGGGAACTGTCTCAAAAATAATAAGAAAACAAAATACACCTACATTTAAAAAAACTAACTAACTAAATAAATAAAAAATGAATGTGAGTGTGTGTGTGTACACCTTCAGAAGTTCAGTGTTGGCAGGCCTTTTTCAATGTTTTTGAACAGGGGTGTCGAAACTCTGTCCTGGAGGGCCAGTGTCCTACAGAATTTAGTTCCAACTTGCCTCAGCACACCTGCCTGGGAGTTTCTAGTATGTCTAGTAAGATCTTGATTAGCTGGTTCTGGTGTGTCTAACTGGGGTTGGAGCTAAACTCTGCAGGATCCCGGCCCTCCAGGACCAAGTTTGGGCACCCCTGTTTTTTTTCTCTTTATGATCACCATTATTTGATCAAAAATACTGTTATAAACAGTAATGCTGTGAAATAGGTTTACAACTTAAAACAACTATTTTCTATTTGAATATGTTTTAAAATATCATTTTTTTCTGTGATGGCAAAGCTAAATTTTCATCAGCCATTACTCCAGTCTCATATGATGCCTCCTAATCACGAGTAATTTTTACAATTTGATAGCACCTTATCTATGACAGCCTATTAGATTAGAAAAATCATCAATTGCCTGTGTCGAGTAATCTGTGTCAAAATAACGGAAGTGGCGCATTCCAGAATCCATGAAACACATTATTAGGCTGCATAATATATTTAACCCATTTAAAAATCATAATAAAGTATAATGCTATTTTGAATTCATAAATGCAACAGTAAATATATGCGATTCAGGTTTATATGCGCTTTATTTATTTACATGCATGTAGGTTACGTACATGAGTCGCAGAGCAACTGCTTTCACAGTAAATTCTCCTCCAGTCATCATTTGCATGTGGAACGTCTCAAACTCCATGTCTGCATAATGTTGTGAGTTTGGGTTTATTATAACGTTCATCTAGGAATGCCATTTCATCAGATTTGTAAGGTAAATCATTTATAAACCTATGCAAACATGAGAATACATTAGTAACTTTCTCAATATGCTTTCTGTTCATCGCGATTTCAAAACAAAAGTTTTAACCCTTGCTCTAAGTTTATATGTTTTGATGTCCACATTAGGGATGGCTCAATACTAGGGCTGTCAAATGATTAATTGCGATTAATCACATACAAAATAAGAGTTTGACTTAACCTAATATATGTACTGTATGTAATTATTATGTATATGTATATATATTTAAGAAATATTTACAAGTATATGTATTTGTAATGATTTTTATATAATTTATATTATATATAAATAAAGATATTTTGTACATAATAATATATTTCTCTTAAATATACACATTAATGTATGTGTATTTTTATATACATAATTACACAAAGTATAATTAACACAAACAAAAACCTTGACAGCCCTACTCAATACCATAATTTTGTCTTTGGTACGATGCCAGAATGTGATACCTCAGTATTGATACTAAATCGATTTTTTTTAACCTTTAACAAAGGTTGCTTTACTGTAAAGTGTTATTCTATTCTATAGTATTCAAAATCACGTTATTATTTCTCTCTCTAATTGTTTTCAGATTTCAGACTCAGATAGCCAAAGAAAAAGCATTCAATATAAATCTCACTCTCTCGGCGTGGCAGAAACATTCCCTTCAAATTATTGATGCTAAAATTAATATAGCAAAACTCTTGCTTCATTTAAATTTAATTAATATTTGATTGTTTGAAATGCAAGTGCAAATATTATGTGACCAAAGCTAAACTGGTTCTAGCTTGTCAGGCACATTTGAGCTTTAGTGTTTACTCTGTATCATATCTTAGGTATGTGCGTTATAAGTTGTGAACAAAATTATAACTGAATTTATGAATGATGCACTCACATGTCGATCTCTAAATTCCCGATCAGGATGAGCATGTGACAAATGCTTGGAAAGATTTGATGTGTTGCCTCCTGTGGCAACACATGATTTATAGCAATGCTTGCATACAGGTTCAGTAAGGTCAGCTTGTTCACCTTTATCATGTTTTGTATGCAAAATAATATCATATTTCACTTCATGTTGATGGAGTTTCATCTGTTTGATGATCCATTGCGTTGTTCTGTTGTCACATTTACCGTTTTGTAGCAACCTGGGAAGCACTACAGGTGAACTTCGGAACGGCAGCGTATAAAATACAGAATTGATCAAAATGACAGTATTGAACCGTTTGAAATAAAATGTATACCGGTATTTTTCCAGTACTGGTATACCGCACATCCCTAGTCCACATATTTAAAAAATTACACTGGCTGTAGCATTTCTGTCGTGAAAAAAAATGCCAAATATTTTATTTAACTTTATTTGAACTAATTATTATTGACTAATTATTATTGAATAATTGACTGATGACTCGATTACCAAAATAATCGTTAGTGACAGCCCTATACTAGGACTTTATTAATTAGTCCAATATCACAATAACAAGGTTTAGTCTATCGAAGAAAGCCAAACGTTAAAGTTTCAAGACATACAAACCCACGTACATGATCAACAAACGTAATACATACTAACAACACAGCACTGGGCCAATAATACAGTGATGTCTTCATCAACCAGCCTGAAAGTCTCTCAGAGTCTGACTTTATAGTTGAAGCCTTCGTGGCATGGCTAAATGAGAAAGCAAAAAAATAAAAAATAAAATCTTCACACTATCTAAGATGTCCCTTAGGGAACACTATCAGAATAAAACCACTTCTATCTTTCAGTAAATCTTCGCATCTTCCCTGTAATCACTCGGATTCCTGTTAAAACCCCTGAGGCTGTGCAGTGATTATGGTGCCAGACCAATAAATCAACAATGTCTCCAAACGCACTGCTCAAAACTAGAAGCTGCAAGTGAGAATTAGGTTCCCTGCAAGCAAAAATCACAAGTCAAACACCAATTCTCAGGACTTTCCTATCTCTGAACACACACACATAAGCACTTCCTCTCCTTACAGAGGAAGTAAAACTGCTCCTCTGAATTTCATTATGGTGTAATGACTTTTTACTTTTTCTAAAAAACTAGCTAAAATTAAAATAACATCTAGATTTTCAGATGGAGTATACCAAATCACACATCTGGATATTATTATTTTTTTTTTAATTCTGTGCACTTACAACCACAGAAATGTGACAATGCAGCAGAGAGCATCTGAGGTCAAAGCATGACCCTGGAAGCTTATATAATACCACAAACTGCCTTTGATAAGGAGAAAGTGGCAGACACCCAGACAAACAGCTTACCCAAACACACAGGCCAGACATCTGAAACACTCTCCATCATTTGGGTCCTGTGGCTGACACTGACCTACATCACGTAGTGCTACTAACACGCACTTCACGCTCTCAGCAACAGCACAAATACAAAAGAAACTGCAGAGGCTTTCAAAACCTGGCCACAGCTGTGAAGTCTGATATCTGACAGCTTTGAAATGATTGTTATACTAAATGATGTTTTGGCTCAGCCACTGAACTAGAAAGAAAATCCAATATGAACCTCTAAGGCTTTGTTCATACTAGGCAATTTGCGTTTCAAATCCAATATTTAAGACTGACTTTCCATTTAAGTGATGAAATCTGATCTGTTTGTTCAGACAGCAAAGCCAATATTACATGTATACATCAGTTATCATAGAAATATTCCAGCACAATGTCAAGAAGACACTCTCATTAGGGATGCTATGATCTCATTAAAGGAGAAGTCCACTTCCAGAACAACAATTTACAAATAATTTACTCACCCCCTTGTCATCCAAGATGTTCATGTCTTTCTGTCTTCAGTCATAAAGAAATTATGGTTTTTGAGGAAAGAATTTCAGGATTTTTCTTCATATAATGGACTTTAATTGTGCCCCTGATTTTGAACTTCTAAAATGTAGTTTAAATGCAGCTTCAAAGGCTCTAAACAATCCCAGCTGAGGAAGAAGGGTCTTATCTAGCGAAACAATCGCTCATTTTTTTTTTTTTTTCAAAAAATAAAAAGGTGTATACTTTTTAACCCTTTCACACGTGAGTTTAAAATATTCTAGCTGAGCCCCCAGAGTGAGTTTTTTTAGGCGACCGTTATTTAGAACGTATAGCCTTACGGTTTCCATGGCGACGCGTCGTGTTTCTCACGTGACACAACGCAGCCACAATAGCGCTGTATGACACATGTATCACTTTTATATAGTTTTTTCCCTTTTTATTATTAATATTCACAAACGTGCTCACTGTATTATGAAATATCTGATATTCCGATTCTGAAATATGTGCAAGTAAATGTATTTGGAGGTTTAAACACTTTTATAATGACCGCGTTAGTTGATCTATACCGGGTGATGGGCGCCGCCATGTTAGTTCGCGCTGAATCCAAGCTGTCGGATTTACAAAACGCAAATTCATCCTTTCCTCACGAAAAACATTAAAGTAAGTCTCTGATGAGCTTGGAGAAGAGCAGAGTAAACTTTATAGTTACCTACACAATGTGTATATGATATAAATAAATCATGTCGTCAGATAACATTTGTAAGGATCATTATTGCCGCTTCCATAGACATCGGCGTGTATTTTGCTAAAGATAAAGGCATCGTTTTACTAGGACGTATGTGTATGTAAATGTCTGGAACCTAAAATAAGCATTATATGGTTGCAAACACGGAATAGTTGCGATAATATGACAAGCGCTCAGCGCGTCCGATCTGGCTCAGCGCCAGCCAAAGAGCCAAAGCAGATTTGAATTCAGCAGTTGATCACCTGACGCGCTGAACGTTCGAATCACACCGGTGCGATCGTACGCTTCAGGGACCAGCCAAGAATGATCACACTGGTGTGATCGTACGCGTTAAAGGGTTAAGTACAAAAGCTTGTGTGGCAAAGTGTCTGGGATGCACGTCCACGGGTCGTTCTTGAACGATACGTTTATTTTGAATGAATCTTTAATGTGACTCAGGAAGAACGAGTCGACTCGGGGAGTGATTCGTTCAGTCGCGCATGCGCAACATCCTATTAGGTTCTGTACTGGAATTAGTTCACCTGTTTCGAGTCTTCGGGCTTTTTGAGTCGTTAATTTATCTTACGGGGCTGTCACGTGATGCTGATTTTGCTAAATGAACGAAATGACTCGAAAAAAGATTCGTTAAAATGATCTGAACTTCCCATTACCACTACGAATCACCACAAGTTCATCGTATGTGTACTCCGGCTCAAAAAGTTAGAGTATGTTGAAAAACTTCATGTTATTTTCTCCTACAACTTCAGAATCATCCAACATCGTTGTACCTTTTTGTTTGTAAACAGCGTTTGACTTGCACTTTCTTAGTCTTTGCACATTTGCTTTGTAAACACTGGGTCTGTAGTTCCGCCTATGTTCCGACCTTTCGATGTTATTCAATAGTATGTGAACGTGCATCGCAGTTCGCAGATCCTGTGCTACACAAGCTTTTGTGCTTAAAAAGTATACAAATTTTTATTTTCCCAAAAAAATGACCGATCGTTTCGCTAGATAAGACCCTTCTTCCTCGGCTGGGATTGTTTAGAGCCCTTTGAAGCTGCATTTAAACTACATTTTAGAAGTTCAAAATCAGGGGCACAATTAAAGTCCATTATATGAAGAAAAATCCTGAAATGCTTTTTCTTTAAAAACCATAATTTCTTCATGAATGAAGACAGAAAGACATGAACATCTTGGATGACAAGGGGATGAGTAAATTATTTGTGAATTGTTGTTCTGGAAGTGGACTTCTCCTTTAACCGTTAACCGACAGAAAGAATTTTTATTTTTATTTTAGACTGATTAATACAATCAGTTAAACGGTTTAAAAGGTATTTTATTTTTTTCAGTACTTTATCAAAATATTTAAAAATGTTTGTTATTTGTTGATGGTTCAAATAAAATAAAATTGCATTTTTGAGAGAGAGAGAAAAAAAAGATAAAATCGCATAGGCCTATAATGTTAAGTCGCATTTTTTATTAGTCCTACATTCAGAAATAGACCTGTTGCCAACTCGAAATGTTTACAAACACTATAAACATAGGCTAGGCTATTTGATATAGGCTATCAAGTTGGCAATGCTTTGTGTGCGTGGCGCCGATGCAATCACTTGATTTTTTTTCCTTCTAACAGTGGAAACGACTCCTAGTCATACTCAAAACTGTAAACAGTTCGCTTTTATTTGTGTACATTCACAATAAAAACAAATCTCTGTGCTTATGTAAAATAAAGAAAAATAGGATGCCGCTTTCAGCCGTCTTCCTTTCGCGCAGCACAAAAATGAATCAAAACTCTGCATATATAGCTACTTGTTGTACAGTTTTTTCTTTCGTTTTGTTAATTAAATAAAAAATATTTATCGTATAGGCCTATTCATTTATTATATATAGCCTAGCTTCATTATGTTTTTCTATGTTCGCAGAAGCTGCAGGTGCGTGATATGATGTGTCCATGTGAATCATCATGTTTTGTTGTTTGCTGCATTTTGCGCATGTAAAATTAATCCCTGGAAAACAAAATTTGGTATTTTTAATGGGTCACAGACACTTATCCTTTCTAATTTAATTAAATTTTAATTTAAAATAATCTTGTTGGTTAACAGTTAATAATCGGTTAACAAGCGTTGACTCTCAGTCAGGAAAAATAATCGAAATTAACATCCCTAACTCTCATAAACCAACTGAGAGTGGATGTCAGTGTGGAAAAAGAGAACTGGACATTTTGTCTCTAATCATGTCTATCATGACATCTCACCATGATGCTGAATTCACAAGGTAAACATAAGCAACATTTGACAGCATATACACTCACTAGATAATGTCACACAGTTCACTATATGCAAAAAAGGTGTGCAAAATTAAATGAGTGTACTCAGACAAAGTGTCAGACAATATTAAAAACTTAGCATGATGTAACATTCAAAATATGGAAGGGAAAACACTTATATTTCCTTCATTCAGAGACAGGCTCCAAAAAAAAAAAAACAAAAAGAAACAAAACAATGAATTTCTATGTTCTCGCAGTCAGATACGCCGCAGTGAAACCTGATTATTTAACCAGGTGGCATGAGTAGGAGGTATTCTAGTCTCGTCGCAAAGAGATGAAGAACGGAAATATTCCAAGAACCAATTCAACACAACCTCATATTTCACACGTGTATGAAATTACCAGCTGAAGAAAGTCAAACTTACAAACACATATCTATGAGCTCCATACGATGTCTATAAAATATTAAATGGTTATTTCCATTTGTCATTTGAAAGTATTCCTTTAACATCACAAGCTCTCATGAGAGAAAGTTGGCTCAGAAGTATATGTTTTCTTCATTCCGAGACATAAAATGGTCAGGAAAGGAAGAAAAAAAACTTTGTTGGCAGAAACACAATAGTAGCTGTGGTCTTTGTCACTCAAGTGCAGCACTGAAGGGACCACACTGACTCGACACGACTGCCAAGTAAACGCACTTAAACACATATGGAACTGAATACAAAAATGAAGCTTGCCGTTTGCTAAAAACAAGTTTACAATGAACGCTGGAGACAGTAAAAGTAAAAGCACAGTAAACATCCCAGTGTGGTCAATCTTAAGACAGACTCGTGCTTGACTTTTATAAGACCACAATTGTAGACTTGGGGCTGTTCACACGGGACACGCTCTTATGTTCAGTCCGCAAAAATAGTTTGACTTTTGGACTAAGTACACACGTATTCGGCTACACTCATGTTTTTTCTCTCGGTAGGGGCTCACATCTGTGCATCAGTCGTTCAGCTGCATCTCTTAGTTGGACATCCTGCCAGTTTATATGTTGATTCAAGTATTTTGCAATTCTAGTCCTCCACGATTGAACTTCATGCTCTGTTTTCAGCCTTAACTGTCCTGCTGTGTTTTTTTTTAAATAAGATCCTTAAAAACAGTGTGAAGTGAAAATTCACTTTATGTATTTTCTAAATGTATGTTACTGATCTTAGTGTGAACAATTCATCCATACAATTTTCATTTAAATATCATCTCGATCTTCAAGTGAAATGACAGACTTCTCTCTGGTGATGCAGATTTGAAGGGATAGTTCACCCAAAATTGAAAACTCATGTCATTAGTTACTCGCCCTCATGTTATTCCAAACCTGTATCAGAACACAAATTAAGATATTTTTGATGAAATCTGAGAGCTTTCTGACCCTGTATAGACAGCAACACAACTGACACGTTCAAGGCCCAAACATCGTTAAAATAGTCCACGTGACATCAGTGGTTCAACCTTAATTTTATGAAGCTATGGGAGTACTTTTTGTGCAGAAAGAAATAAAAATAACAACTTTATGCAATCATTTCTTCTCTTCTGTGTCCGCCACATGTTTACTAGAATACCACTTCGATGCTCTGTGTGATGAACGTGTCAGTTGTGTTTCTGTCTATGCAGGGTCAGAAAGCTCTCAGATTTTATCAAAAATATCTTAATTTGTGTTCCAAAGATAAACAAAGGTCTTACAGGGTTGAAACCACACGAGGGTGAGTAATTAATGACATAATTTTAATAGTCTTTTATAAATACTTAATTAGGTTTGATATGAGGTCAGTGTTTCAGCCTCATCTTAACCCTCTTCACTGCCAATTTTGTTTAGATATTGATGAAGGTGTACCGTTGAGGGTGGCTTCAGACAAAGAGGGTCAGTGGATTTATGATTGTTGGAAGTTTATGAGAGATAACCAAGAGGGGTGTAATTCTAATCTATTATTTGTAATAGAAGTGGACCGGTTTTCCATGTAGATGTACTCTATTAGTAAGTTTTTCCAAGATGTAATATGTATGGTATTCCTTGACTTCCAGTTCATGAGGATAGTTTTCTTGGCGATAGTTAGAGCCACTAAGAGCAACTGGCTATTTGTATTATTTAAGTTGATTAATGATATGTCACCTAATAAACAGAAGGAGGGAGACATTTTTGGGTGAACTCTAATCTCTTTAACCACACATCCATTAAATCAAACACACTGTGCAAATTACATTAATAACACAAATAATTGTTCTAAAGTTTTCACAAACACCATCCCTTTTGTTTTTCAGGAAATTATGAACAGGCAAACATGACTACTGCCAGATAAGTTCTGACAGTGACACAAAGGTGATGAAATAATGGCAGAATTATAGTTTTTTGAATCAATTATCCTTTCAGACTGAATATCAAGTTGCAGTTACTCATGCTTTTCAAGCAAAAAGTAAAACTAAATTTGGTCAAAAATACTGTAGAGACATTAAAACGATATCTAACAATCTAGCAGACAATTAAGTTTAAGCGGTCAATCTGGTTAAATTCTGCCAAGCCAAATAAGCTTAAAAGCTTAAGTCATGAATCACGATACTGCTACCCAAACACCCAGGCTCAGAAATACAGTCCCTGGAAGGTTTGTAAAATAAGCCAAGTACTAATGAAAACCTAAGACTAGCTTTTTTGCCAAATGATACAGTAATACATTAGTGTAAAATGACTAGCTTAGCTAGCTGCTATTTTATAGGACGTGGGTCTAAATAAAGCCTGAACTATGATATAGCCTACATTACTGCTCTATGTATGTTTAGCAAAACTAATTCAGTTTAAATGATAAATAATGACTTGACTTGCATGCAGCAGATTAATATTCACCACAGTAAAGGAAGAAATAACCCCATTTGGATTGTCAAACCACTGAGGAAAAGGTCAAACTTTCTTTGAAGAGAATTCTGGGAGATCAAAGAGATTGTTTCTGACTAAGAAAACCTCTACGCTCTTTCACCGTTTTTTTTTTTTTCTACTCATTGCTTTCCCAATTCATTTCTCATTCCCCATCCACTCCATGTCTTAATCTTAAAGGGGACATCGGGGACAATGGATGCCCATTTTCCACAAGTTGTTATGATACTTTAGGTTCTTCATGAAATGTCTGCAACATACTTTTATTAAAATTCCTCTATGGTGATGTAAACAACACCCCTTTTACCCTGTCAAAAACTGCTCTGTTCACAGCGATCGGTTTCGGTGCATGTCTCTTTAAATGATAATGAGCTCTGCTTACCACGCCCCTTCCGTTTTGTGTGTATTTGGTGGCTTGTCACCATCAAAGACAAAACTAATCCACTGTATCCTCAGCTCTGATGTCGGGAGAAAATTAAGAATCCTATGTTCACTTTTACATCCAACTACAAAACACCTGCATTGCTTACGAGGCATTGTTGTCACTACAGCTGCTTGAGCGCAGAGAAAATGGCTTTAGCAGATGTGGGCGGGGCCTGAGCAGTATGACATCATACTGCTCACAAAATCAAAACAGCTTGATAATTGAGAGTGAATGTAGTTTTATAATTGTAAGGTGGTTGTGTCAACAAACTGCTATGACACACTTATATGCAAACATAATTTAAAAGTTAAATTCGCATTCAATATCCCCTTTAAGATGCTACATCTGAACTGAACAATATGATGTTAAACAGTATCAAAATAAAAGAGTGAAATTTATTTTTGAGTACAAAATCACATTTAAAAATAGATGATCTGTGAATCTGGAATATTTTGCAAGTAATAACAAGCTTAGGTAGTAGAAATATATCTATTGTAATGATAATATTTCACAAGCAGTACTTCGTTATTGTGCTATAATTAAGGAGTTAAGTAATAACATGCAACTGTGTTGTGCTTTGGTCTAAAACTTCCTCTGGTCATGTACAATATCACTGATCATGATAAAACAACATGTTTAGGATTCACTCCTACTGTTGGCGCCAGTTCAGGGGCCATTTACTGAGAAACAAGAGTCTGAGGGTGAGGGTGGATGTGGTTTCCGTGGCAACAGTACATATAAAGATGCAGTCGCTTGGCAAAGGTAAATCTATACCAATTACCTCCCTGTATTCACTGGAAACAAGAATCTGCAGTGCACTCTTGCTCTAATTGACATGACATAACAAGGTTAGGCTTTTCAATAAGACATCAAACTAAAGGTAAAGACAGTAAATCAGACAACATGCTAGCTTATAGGCCTGATCTGGATCTTACGCAGCAACAATCTGTCCTGTAAGAATAGGGTTATACACTCAAATTAAGCATATAGCGTTAGTTCTAGCAGGTCACGTGAGTCAAACTCGCATCAGCTGATCACATCTACCTAAAGAAATACGACACCTATAATGGCATATAAGCACTATTCAGTATTATTCGGCAGCTTTGTCGCTTGCTCAGGAGCGAAACACCCTCCTCCATCCCCAACTCCTCCTTTTGCCACAGTCAGGACTTGGCTTCTGATATTCCTCATTGAATCTGACTCCTTTTATCTGAATAACGTCTTACACTTAAATATCATTAAGTATATTAATGATATTTGCTTTGTTCTGTTCTGTTTACCCTGGGGGGTTATTATTGCTGCTCTCCCTGCTCAATCATGACATGTTGCATGGATTAGCAGGGAGTTTTTTGCCCAGAACAGAACCATGCTGCTCTATCATTTTGACAACAGTGGTCCTGACAGAATTATTATATGCTGCAGCTGACCACCAAACCTTAAAAAAATAACTAAAATGAGCACTAAAGCTATTTTTTATGAAGCAGTCTATCATTTGCATCCACACTGAAATCTAGAACTAAACATATGCATGAATATTTTCAACTGAATGCAAACAAGTTTGGCAAGAGCACGGTCACACTGAGAATTCTAAAACCTATTAACCTCAAATCAGGAATATTGATTTATACTAAAGCATGCAAACACCTTATCTCTGCATCAGTGTCTTTTCCAAAATAGACCAGGATTAGTTTACAACTCTGTTCCTTTGAAAGGTCAGGTCTAGAACTCTATCAAATTACAAACGGCCAGTTGTATTAATACTACAACCTAAACCTAATTGCTCTGTTTGCACTCTTACAGACCCTGATAAAACCTACAATTACAGAGCAAGAAGAATCACATTTAAGAGGCTATGTCTGTCAGCTGTGGTGGTAATTGCACAATAACATTATCACAACACATTAACAGTCACCAAGCCACAGATTGGAGGTGACACAGACCACCTTTAAATCTGTGGTTCATCCCTCTAGGAATTTCTCAATTAAAATGCTAATGTCAGCTTTAGCAAGCAGCTTAAGCAGATCATTCATCGCACAAGACAAAAGTGAGCAGAACTTTGAGAGAGTTTTGTTGACTTATTAAGAAAAGGTAGGAATGGACTGATATGGGTAATCATTTTAAGTCAATAGCGACAAACTGATAATTATTTTCATGTTATGCTGATAACAATGTATATATACAATGTGTATATATCAAATATCAATTATCAATATCAAAACTTTTCTATGAAGGGGAAATATTTGCCTCCTGGAATTGATTTCCAGAGGCCTTTTTTACATTTGTGGGGGCAATTTTTATAATCACCATAATATGTTGTCTTTAATGCCAAATACTTAAATTTACCCATTACTTTAACCAATATTTTAAGCTGTTGTCAATAACAACAGACGGGTTAAAATTGTATCTAAATTATACATGTCAAAAACAGGAGCTCATAGGGCTGCAATATTACGACAAAAACCATTCACGGGTTCACTCTTACATCTAATCTGGTTGCGCAAATAGTAAGCATATTTTGCCGTGCTGTCCTGGGGGAGGGCTCCGAGCCCAGAATATGGTGAGAACCCAGAGAACTCCCCCCGTCCCAAGTACGGGATGAGAATAGATTCAGAGTGAGGAGTTGGGGTAGAGGGGGAATGCCGAAAAACTGTCGAATCACAGAGGTAAGTCGGCTGGGTGCATATTTATGACTTGTGCTAGTTCGAAAAGCTACTGTCGAATCACATTATCTGAGTTATTAAAACATAATTTATTGTAGATTATTGCTCTTTATATTGTAATAATGATAAATAATATTAATATAGAAAACAATATAAAACGTTTTTGTTTCATTTTGGGCATGTCACATTCTGGCTTCACAGCAAATTTATGACTTGTGCTAGTTCAGATGATTAGCTGAAGCTACGAAATTAATCTTTTATTTACATTGAATCTGCACTGGTTGATTTATGATGATCGTGAGCATACTCTCAAACCTTGTTATTAAAATCTCAGCGCCTTAACAGTGCATTCCTAAGTTCAACAGAAATGCATTTGATTGGTTATAAGGCTCAACGCTGCACAAAACTGCACGTAAAAACATTCTAATGCAGCGTAAGTGAATCTAAATGTAATTCTGTGAATTGACACTTTTAAATAATTTTCACATTTCATTTTAATTGCGACAGCCGTAATATGTTGTTTAATTGTGCAGGGCCATTTTTTTTGCCCCTTTGTTTTGCATTTATAGGGCATTTTATTTCATTTTCGTGGTATTTTTGCCACAAGCCCTCGCTAATTTCCAACCCTGCTTGGTACTATTTTGTCTAATTAAATTAAAAATAAACTAAAATGAATGGTTTTAAATGCTACAAATGAATTTAAGTATTATAATGTACAGTATAAAAATGATCATTTAAAGATTAATCATTCTGAGATTATTATGCCAAAGATTAGATTCAACAGCATTATTAAAATGCTTTTAAAAGTCAACTCTAATTAAACATTAGATGATGTTAGAAAAGTAATCTAATAAAATATTTTAAAATGAGCATTAACAATTAAATACACAGTATCAGGCATTATATAAAAAAAATAGATCTTCCAGAACAAAAATTTACAGATAATTTACTCATTCCCTTGTCATCCAAGATGTTCATGTCTTTCGTTCTTCAGTCGTAAAGAAATTAAGTAAGGGGGTGAGTAAATTATCTGTAAATTTTTGTTCTGGAAGTGAACTTCTTTAACTACCTTCACAGCATTACAGAGATGCCTGAAGATATCACACACTACATTTACTCATGATTCGTCATGTGTTGTTGTCCAGTACAAATATGTAAATATCCCTAAAACAGGGTAAATAAACTAGAGAAGCAACATTTGTGGTTCATTTTTTAGCAGTATTATAATAACAAATTAAGTTGCTCTTCAACCCCAGCTGCGCAGCTGTAAAATGCTTGGGCCTATGACCTGCAAACATTGCAAACAGGATCTTTAATCCGTTTTTCTGTTTACATGAAAGCATGCTCTATTCCTTTATATGGTTTAAAAAAGCACCAAGACAAACCAATACAAAGTAAAGGAGGTTTTCTTGAATATAATGTGGCAAATAATCACTTGAAAAACCATGTACGTGACAGCCAGCACAGTTCTTGATATTTAATGCTCCTCTAGAAGCAATTGCTTTCTCCAAAAGGGTGCAAAATCGACATTTTGATGCATTATTGAAAAGCAATTACAGAGAGATCAGTGAAATGGCATGTTCTCCTGGCAACCCCGAGGACAGTTGTTCATCTAAGAGAGGAACAGAGCAGTATTATCTTAAGTTGCATAACGAAGCCAGTCAAGCTGGAGTCAGGCTCCTCTCTGCATGGCTCAGTGGGGAAAAAAAAACAGGCCAATGACGTTTGTTTACACAAGCTTAGAGGACACTGCAAAAAGGCATTTAGGCATCCGAGTGATTTCTTAGCTCTCTAGGATTATGTAGACATGTTTTTCTAAGTACAGATGTTTTGGTTTACCACTATGTTTTTTTAAAAGGATCACAAAGATAGTGACTGGACATTTTAAAGAATAAAAGCATGTTGATTCTAAAAAGCTCAGAGCTCTAAAAATCAATGTTTGCAATTGGTTTACACTGACCTTCAGAGACTCACAGCTGTATTTATTACTGTAATAAACATTGCTTCCTTCATTTCGAAGAGGTGTTGACACATTTGTAAGCTGCAATGACAAATAAACCAGAAGTCTTGTCTAAGACAACTGTCAATTTTCAGGAACATTAGTGACTGCAACCACTGGCAATGTGGCCATGTCTGAGGTGACAATGTTGAGAAAAGTTTAACTTTATGCAAACACAGCAGCATAAAGTCTGGTTTATTTTGTGCAAGATCTGCCTGTTTTGACGGGAAGAGAACATCTAACTGAAGTGTTTTGTATACTACTGTTTAAGGGTTTGGGGTTGGAATTTATTTCTGTGATAGCAAGGCAGAATTTTCAGCAGCTATTGCTTCAGCATTCAGTGTCACGTAATATGCCGAAACATTCCTTGTATATTATCACTGTAACAGTTGTGCTGCTTAATATTTTTGTGAAAAGCATGACACATTTTTGTAAGATTCTTAAATGAACTGAAAGTTCAAAACATTTTTTTAAAATACAAAACAATTGTAACACTATTTCTTTACAGTAGTATACGTAAAGACACAAACACGTATTTACACAAACACAATGTAAATGTGACCCTTTCTTGACACTCCACAGAAACGGCCTGTGAATCTGCATGTTTCCGGCCTTTCCTGGCTGTCTTCCAAAACAGGAATGCCAAAGTTCTTTAGCAAGAGCAGGACACTCACCAGGAAGCGTCAGCGTCAACAGCCTCTGCAATTAGATGTGGAATTTCTGCCCTCCACTTGAACACCCCATGAGAGCTACTGCTGAGACCTACTAGAGTTCTGAGCAAAACAACTCCCCAATGCTTTTGTTTATGACAGCTATTTTTACATGTAAGCACAAAGAGGTGAGTAAATTTAATTAAAAGTAGTTCTGTCAGTTTAATGCGTTAACTTAATTAATTAGTTATGGAAAAATAACGCAATGAAAATCATTTTAACGCTAACGTGCTGGCCCCGCCCCCAGACCTGTACGTCATCTTAGATTTCATACAGTTGAATGCTGACAAATATGTTTTATATTCACTTCCAAAAGATGAATCTACAAAGATTATATTTTCTAGCGATCTTTCAAAATACGTAGTTGTGTATGTTATGTTGTGTAACAACCCTGCACGTGTCTTGCTAACCAGCTAACTCATGCTTCTGTAGTTCTGTTGTTCAGCTGTGGACCCACTGTAGTCTGACAATTTGTGATTGATGCAGCTTGACTGTCTTGTCTGTCTCATTAGTTGGAGTAATGAAAGGGAAAGCGCTGTGCCATGAAACCCATTCGTTTCAATTGTTTCCACAGCGCGAGGACGGCTTGTTTCTGCCTCGACCAAAGCGCACACGCAACAGAGCGCGCACGCCGCGGACAAACTTCAAATGAGTTGTTCAAATGAACTTTAGCCACTGTGCTCTGAAGGGCTGCACTAAACCCAGCGGCCAGCGCAGCGCTTTCCGCGTTCGGTGTGAAAGCCGCCTTAATGCGCATTATACAATGTTGAAGTTTACAACATAGAGGTGTGCCCGGTTCGCTTACATAAGCAAATTGCGAGCACTTTCCACAGTAGACCGTGCTAACTTGTCGATCAACCACTTCAGATGTTTCATCGTCAGACTCTGGCTCGAATCGGTATGGTAAAATCGATGCCATCTTTTCTATGTATTGACAAGTATCCAGGCCTGTCAATCAGTTATGGCAATGGGCGTTTCGTTCTCCGACGCGCTGTACGCGGTAGACCAATCATAAAGGACTGCGCCATCTGACCAATCACAACAGTGAGGGCTCACGGAAAGGCGGGGTTTAGAGAGACTGATTCTTTGAACTGCTTCGGACCAGTCGTTTACGAATAATTTAAAAATGAGTTAAAATTAAATCTATTTTTGGAGAAAAAGTGTTTTTTGACCTTGCATACATCTAAACCTGTTTTGGGAGTCTATTAAAACAATATTAGCAACCTTTAAAATGGCATAATAGGAGCACTTTAAAAAACCTTGTAACATGCTGATGGCCAACAAAACACCCTAGGATCATGACAGCAACATTTGCACAGGAAAGAAACACGTGTATTTCAGAAAGTATGGCTCATTTTCCAATTTGGCTTGGTAAAAGTAGTTGAGCCCTATGATTTCCGTGATGTGGAAAACGCGGATGGAATTGTAAAATTCAGTCATAAAAATGGATTTTACTGTATAACGCGAAATGTCACTGAATTTGCCAAATTTTGGATAAATAAATCGTCAGTAGGTCAGTACACTTTAACCAAATCGTGAAACTGCAAACTGCAAAAAGACTATTTAATTATGGCCAGGGTTGCCAGGTTTTTACAACAAAACCCGCCCAACTGATACTCAAAATACACGTTTTTGGTGGGGTTCCCCTAGTAAAATAAGCATTCCAGGCATTTCAGATAAATATCACGTTATTGGGGTCACTTTAACCCGCAGACATGAAAAAAACCCAGCAACAACAGTGGTAAAGTAGACCAATTCTGCTGAAAAAGCATGGACTTGGCAACACTGACGCTCGCTGTGATTTCAGCCCCGTCACCTCAATATATGAGTACATGAACACATGAATATAATCGCCATATAAAACACAAACAGAAACTTAAAGGTCTTCACTGCAAGCCGTCAAAATAAAAGTTCAGTTTAACATGAAGAAACTGTGACAGAAACATATTACTTAATGTAATGATAGTACTACTACTACTACTACTACTACTAAAATTATTTTTAAAACATTATTTTTTAAAGAAATATTTACCAGATAAATGTAAATGGATGGCACAGTATTTCTGAAAAAAAAAAGAATACATAAAATAATATATTTTTTAAATAAATCAATTAATTAGACATGTTTTTGATTATTAAAATTGCTGTTTAATTAAGTTTCATGATTTCAGCTAATTACACATGATTTTTGATTAATATTTTTAATGTAACCATTAAACCAGACCCTAGAAAAAATTTAATTAAGTTAAAATATATATATATATTTCTGAAAAATAAAATGGACTTCATAGAGCCCTACACTAGTGGTGCAGAAATTACGTTTATTTATATTTATATTTATATTTATGTATTTAGCATATGCTTTAGTTTTATCCAAAGCAAGTAAAACACTGTATTTAAATTCTTCATTTTATCCATTCCCAGGAAATAGAACCCATGACCTTGGGGTTGCAAGCACTCTACTGTTTGAGCTGCAGGAAATGACACACTTCGTCTTTGAACACATAAATAAAATGTAAAGTGACAATTTAATTCAGTTGTTGACGTGAAACAATAAGGTCACAAGAGTAAAGGTGTCATTTCCATTGTTTAGCTGAAAGGCTTTAGTTGTCTCTCTTCTATGTCAAGCACAGCCCCTGTGGCGCTTGACAACAGACACAAATACACATTTGCTGTCGCGTGTTCTTGGATCCCAGGGAGCATAAAAATGAGTTGTCAGTTTTGTTTACAACCTCTGCCAACGTGCTGTCTCCCAGAGCACCTCCAGTGGCTTTGCAAATAGTAATTGGATTTGCAAGGACTGCTGGGTCGTTATTAAAAGGTCCCTGAAGCAATGGTGCATTTCTTTTCAACCCACCTTATGAGGTTTGGATAGAATAAGAAGAAACTCTGATTTCTTTTAAAGGCCAACAGGTGAAAAACATCTGCATATTCAGTGGGTGTATGACAGCCAATTTGCGAGAAAACATCTTTTGCGTCTTTCTATCTACTCCATGTGTCACATGCTGTAAACTACAAATGCAATACTCCACTAATCAGATCATGCATATGATGAAACATAATGGACATGTCATTGGGAAGAATATATACCTAGCCTCACACTTCCGACGACGGGCAATATCGCACACATGCAATAATGACAAATGATTTACAGACTCAAAAGTGCAGTCTGTTTAGCACTGACTCCTATAAACTTGGCAGGGAATCAAAGTTCTGATGCTGAAATTGTTCTACAGCAATGGACTGGGTGATCCTGGGTCCATGGTGCCTTGTTACATAACAGTGACTGATTACATTCATTAATTTTTTTCAGAGTAGTATGACTGGTTGAGTGCACAACACACACTTTTATTTTCTAAAACATAGTTTGTGATTAATCAGTAGCCTATTAAGATCAAGAATTTTTAAACTGTGAGCTACATTGCAAACATTCACAGAATTAACTACAGTGTACAGACTAAAACATCTGACTCGATTTTGTGGTCTTCTTGCACATCATATAAAATTGAAACCATCAAAAATCATCTGTATGAACAGAAATAATGTTTCCAGCAGGTTATCGGAAGGACATCTTGACGCTGTTTTGCTCGGTTCTGTTTCCAAGAATGTCGTTCTCGCACAAGCAATATTTCATCCAGCGTGTACTCTCTCTGAGCTGGCTTTAAATTTCATGCCTGTTTATTATAATACATTTTCACTGTGGTAACAAGTCAGTTTGCATAAAGTAAATGGAATTTCCTGTCAGGTCATAACCGTAAGGACATTATGCTGCACTTTCACGCTGCTCTACACAAAATAGGTCACATTCTAGGACTGACTGAAACAGAATCCTTATCACGTAGTATTTTCTAATCAATACTGCATGCTGTTGTAGTGCAGTATATTCAAAATTCTCTATGCAATCTCTGTAAAATAAACTTCCCAGGATAGTGTGGGTTATAAAACCAAAATCTCCACCATGGCCAATGCACACTACTTTTCTCACTGGGATTTTTATGATATAGCGTTTGACAGGTTTGGGCTTTTCACACTGCATGTATCTCATCTTATTTAACCCTGAGTGGCATATACAGCTTTCAAAGCAGTCTTTCACAATGATTTTGTATGGCTCAAGGATAGGCTATGAAGGGCACCAGAGCATTGCAAGTATGTGCGTGCAAGGAGTGTAGCATATTGTGGGTATCTGATGCATATTTAAGGTATTTTCTTTCTACAAGTCAGCTTAAATTCAAATTTTCGAAAATATAGAAAAGTGTGTATTTTGGGTTAACCACATTGTTTCTGACATTTTTAAACAGCATTTGGACATTCTCTAGTTCACTGGTCTTGCAGTGTGACAAATACATTTCAAATAAATATCTTAATATGAGCTGATTAAAGATGCATGGATAATAATTCTAAAATAGTTTTAAATTGAGTATACAATGCCATTCCACATAAGATGTTATGACCTTACGACCTTAAATACAATCTTAGGTGTGAAAAGCTCATGTCTTGAGAACCTGTTGCATCTAACAATTATTTCTAAAGATCTTTTTCAAATAAATATATGGGCTTGAAGTATTGACTGAGCTGAAATATTCAGTTAAAATGATCAGGGACATAAAACGAGCACAGGATAATAAGGATGTGTAGTATACATAAAAATAAGTAGTTAATGTTATGTAGTTTGACAATCTAAATCTATTATAAACAAATACATTCTATAATTTTATTATACATACAGACAAGTCTAGATGCTAGACTAACGGTTTATTACAAACATTTTTTTTTTTTTTAATTAATTTGTCATATTGCAGGACCTTTCTAAACGAGCTAGTGAAGCTAAACATGTATTTTGAAAAAATATACACTTGTTCTTATACACATAGGTTATTTTAACTAAAATGTGGATGTTAAGTATAAAAAAAGTTAATGGGCATGTTATATGTAACTACCAGGATACACTGTTGCATGCCACCTAAGTGTCTCTGCCTCTGGCGTTATGAATATGAAATAGTCATGTCACGGAAGTGAAAGAGCAAGCTCAGGTGACACCGCGAACAAATTCACTTGAAGTCTGCAGAACTAACCCCGTCCTTTTGGCAAACTAACACAATCCTATTTAAAACGTCAATATGCATTATTATTTTAAACGCAGGGATAGTACAGTGTTGTTACAAGGCGTCTAAGCTTCTTAGGAAATGGAATAGTCGTTCAGCACGGGTCTGTCGCTCGCCTTATTTTACTCAATATCGATGATCATAACTCAGCATTACAACCAGCAGCCTGTAATCTTCAGTGATATAAAGTTACTTTAAGAGTGCGTTAATTGCAATGAGATTATATTAAGTTTTATGCGTTATTTTGATGACACTAACCTGAGATGCCTCCGCCAATCACAATCACGTCGTATGCGTTCGCAGTCATGGTGCTGTTCGTCTCACTGGCGCTCAGAGCAGAAGAGCCGCTCCGCATCTGTGTTCAAAGCATTCTGAGCCCCGCCCCCGCCTCCTATCACTGGGAATGACAGATTAGAAGAGCACTGGGCTAAATGCACCGAGGCTCCCATCTACGTGCTATGTAATGAGTGCCAACAGGAGGAGCACATATTTATGTTTTTACAGTACAACATTATCGTACAAATAGATATTTCTAAAATATACTAACATTTGATTACTACAGAGTTTATTATAGATAGATAGATAGATGTTATTTTTTATTATAGTTTATTATAAGATAGATTGTTTTGATGACACAGTCATTTCATAGTCCTTGAATCTGACTGGTCAAGCGGCGGTCAAGAACATTTCAGTTTTGCTGTCTAAAATTGCTTACTACAGGCTATACTCAGCTACTCATTCACTAATATATTGCATGGTAGTATTATGCACTATAAACCTTACGTAGCTCCGCCTCTTTTCAGCACAACGCCCGAGGTCTTCTGTCTTCCTGTTTATTTTTACACAGGTAAGGTTGAATTTATGAATGAAGCGCTCGTTTTTAAATTTTCCCAGTCTACTCACATATGTTATGACATTACCTTCAAACATTACAATGCACATTCTGCTCTTTTTTTTTACAATAAGTAAATCCACTTCATCAACTGATTACTCTAAAACAGCGATGCTATCCACACTTTATTTTTTAACGCGAAAGTAAGAAGACCATTTCGCTAGATGTAAATTAAACATACTGGTCCCGATACACTTCCTGTTTCTTTTTTTTTTTTAACTTTACACAAACATAAAAAAAAAATAAAATAAATAAATAAATAAATACAACCAACATAACATTTGACTGGATGAAAATGTTACATTAGCACCTTTAAGATGTATTTGTATATGTGAAATTAAAAAACAAAACAAAACAGGAAGCGCTTCTGGACCAGTGTTGTTTACATCTAGCGAAATGGTCTACAGGCGAGACTTCCGGTTCAACTAACAAGATGCAGTAAACGGTAAAACTGTTTGCACTACAAACCACTGTGTTCATAATTAAGATAACACATTCAAATAATATGGTAAGACACATTAATTTGCAATATCAAGCAGCAAAACAAGCTGTTTTGTTTATACAGCTAAAAATAGCTGGACGTGGGTGACACCGGAAGCCAGACCAATAAGATTTACAAATGGCTGCGCCCGCTCTTATGGAAAAATAAGGTGGATAGAGACACCGCAAAAACCAAAGTTCAAAAACAAAATTCTAAACATGGCTGCGCAGTTTTTTTAAGGTCTATTAAGAAGCAAAGAATGAAAGTGAGTGAATTTGAACGCTAACGTACTGTTTGTGATCAGTGTTGTAATGGGTGCTAAACGGACACTGAGTTCACCTGTAACGTTTTTTTTTAATCCAAGCGTTGGTATTTTCTTTCGGGATGGAATGCAGAGCTGTGCAAATTTTCCTGCAGGAAGATTTTTTTTAAATGTCTGTACGGTGTTGTCTATGGTTCATGATCGCTCAGTGCGGTGTTTCTCTCCACAGTACACATAAAGCAGAAAATTGAAAACCCGGAGTGGATCTAAAGCCGATTGACTACAAGAGGCTCTGAGCGGAAACAAAGTTCTGTCGCTCTGCTCCACTAAGGTACAGAGATCCAGACCGGCTTTTATTCTGTGCCGTGTTTGGCGTACAGCAAAGCCACCTTCGGGGTAAGTTTAATTAGCGAAGTATGCGAATAAACAGGACTTTTTTTTTGTCTAAAATGTACGTTACTCGATATTATTTAATTTAAAAAAACTGTTATGTCTAATGCTAAATATACAGTGAATTATACTTTACACGGCGAATCAGCCCGCGTAATCAGAGTGTACAAAACAATTGGCCTTGCGTCCTCTGAGGATTTTTTAACATTTAAAATAATTTTCTTTTTAAACTACTTAAAATGTTCTGGCTAGGCATTCTCAAGCCAACATAAAGTTTGTCCTGACGAACACTGTGAGCAATAACATTTCCATTTTAACTTTATAAATGAAACATTAAGTTTGCACTGGTCTCCTAGCAGAGTAACCATAGGTGTAGTTCATGAGCATGATCAACTAAGTTTGGACAGCTAGAAAGTGTCATGTATATTTTTATGTCTTATTCTATCAAATGCTTTGGTGAAATTTGCTTGAAAGGTGCATTAGTCTGTATTTTGCTGTGTACCTGTTATTTTGTTGTGCAATCGGATTTTTTTTTTTTTTAGTATTCTTCGCATCCACTGTTTCTGATAGAGTTTGCTGCCATCTGGTGGTTATAGTCATGTAGGTTGGTGCATGTAGCCTCACACACTTTGGTTCAGGCTATGAGAAATACAGTATCAAAGAATATATATATATATTTTAAACCTCACTCACTTTAGGATGAGCCTGTCAGACCATGCATTATAATGTCCATAATAAGTACGGCAGATAATCCAAATCCATTGTTGATCTCGTTTGAGTAAGCATGTCTTTACCCTTATACGATATAAAGATATTGGTGCCCTACATACCATTTCTGCTGACAGGTCCATATACCAACCAAAATGTTTGTTAGAAAATCACTGGGACGTGAGAGAGTCATTGAAAGTGCAGGCAAGTTTATATGATGAAGTTTATATGTCTCATGTGGAATAGTTCCAAGTGAAAGAAAAGAGATGTTGAGTTTGTTGGATGGGTTCCCTGAAGAACCTCAGATTGGCTGATTTTGATTAGAGTAAAATAAGGTCTTGTGGTTACCATTACTTGGGGAAATATTTTTTTTTCTGTAAAAATGTAATAGTTTATGTGCTTGATTAATTGGACAACCACTGCAGTACTTACATTGGAACTTAATTTTGGACTATGCAATAGTTTCAGAAATCTTCTTTTTAACCATATCTAATTTATGTTATAGAACAAAACATAAAAACAGTCTCAAGTAATGTCACCACAGACTTTACTCAAAAATGCCAAACCATAATGCTGTGTTCCAGGCAACTCAGAATTCTGCCACCTCCTCCTGGAAGAGTGCTTGAGGTCAGACAACTGGCTTTTACTCAAGACTGTTCAACCTCAGCTTCAGTAAGATGCATCTTTTATTTATATATTTTTTTTCAAGATGTAAGCAACAAATGTTGTGCATCACTGTCTACATTTTCAGTTATTTTCCTTGATAGTGAGATACTCACTGATAAGATTGTTTTCTTTTGGCCAAGGACTGCAATGCTTTGACTTAGACTTGGGATATAGTATAGGGTTATATATATCTTTTTAGAGTTTGACAGCGCACATGTAACCCTAGACCACAAAACCAGTCATAAGTCGCACAGGTATATTTGTAGCAATAGCCAACAATACATAGTATGGGTCAAAATTATAGATTTTTCTTTTATGCCAAAATCATAAGGATATTAATTAAAGATCATGTTCCATGAAGATATTTTGCAAATTTCCTACTGTAAATATATCAAAACTTAATTTCTAATTAGTAATATGTATTGCTAAGAACTTCATTTGGACGACTTTAATGGCGACTTTCTCAATATTTTGATTTTTTGCACCCTCAGATTCCAGATTTTCATATAGTTGTATTCTGGCCAAATACTGTTCTATGCTAACAGACCATACATATATGGAAAGCTTATTTATTTACACAGCTTTTAGATAATGTGTAAATCTCAATTTTAAAGAATGTACCCTTATGTCTGGTTTTGTGGTCCAGGGTCATATATATATATATACTTTCATTGTTGAGAAAAGACCTGCATGAATAATCTTCATAGTATCTCTTTTAGTGCTCCCCAGAAGAAGGACGATGACATTAACGTGAGTAATAATAGCATTTTGGTTGAAGATTTCTTTCAAGAGAATGTTATGTTACTATGTCGGCCACAAGAGGGCGGAATTGCTACATAAGTGTGCAATATACAAACTCAAACAGCAGCAGCACCTATATAAAGATTACTGTACTGTAGCATATACCTCTTCATACTTCTGGTACTATCCTTGATTAAATATAAAATCATATTTTGGCGGAATGGGGTGCACATCCAGTGTTATTATTTGTCTACAGATTTTAACAGATTTTATTGCAAAGTAGCAACGTGTAAGGATTGTCTCAAAGAAGAGAGTGAGCAATAAAACACACGAGCGAATAACTATTTCAATTTCAGTCATGAAAAATTGCAGCTGATATTGGCTTCAGTCTAATAACGTGAGAGGACAGAATACTATACTGCCTCATATTGGTATCTTACCAGAGATCAAAAGGATATTGCAGTCATATGTGGATTCAATGATCGCAATGGATATGTCTTTTATTCCACAATCGAGGCATCTCTATAACTTGCTTCTTTTCCCTTTCTAGGAGAAAAGAACTTACCTTTTTGTGTTCCAGATGGTTAAACGTCATCTTCACTCAAGTGGACATCACAAAAAAAAAAAGGAAAATTCACACTTTTGGGCCAAAATTGGGACTGGCTTCAATTAACAGTAATCAGGTGAAATACTTAACCCCATTCTGTTTGTATCACTTGTCGGTTTTGCTTGAATCATCACTTGTTTGAAAGGGGATAAAGACGCACACGTGTACAACACCTGGAAAGTTCTGTTAGAATTAACGCAAGGTCAGAGAACAACGTGTTATGACATTTAACTGGGTGCCTCAGAGACGATCGTGTAGGGAGATGTCTTGGGGCAGCCATAAAAATTACAGGGAACTCAACTGACAGCTATTATGTGGACTGTCTGTCATGCTGTCAAATTAGCCATTAAGTTAATTATAGCCCCACTGAAAGTCACATTGTATCGAGGAGCCAGAGTATGTGTAACAAGACAGCTAGCACAAGGCAGCCAGTCAGTCTTTAAAAACAAAAGGGCACTGTTTATTGGATTCATGTGCGGAGCCCAAAAAGCTGTCAGGTTTGTAGTGGAGTACAAACCTGTCCAGCGAGCAAACTGTCATAATTTCCCAGTGGTACAATTTCAGCAATTTGTAGAGGGTGAATTTATTTGCACAGACAAGAGAAATTTGAGAGACAATACATTTGCTTTTATTTTTTTTTAATATGTGTATATGGTACTCGTCATTTACTGTACAATTCCACAATGCAAACATCATAGTTATTATAACTGTACGTGCTTGACAACCAGCTGCTATTATGTGTCATGAGCCATTGTGAGACTTTGATGATGAAATAAACAGACTTAATGCTGATATTTTCCACATACAGTCTGGAAAGGTAGATTGCGGTGAACCCCACAGTCGCAGTCAAAGTCTAAAATTGGCAATATGAGCTTTACAAGAGTATTTTTCATTAAGCCGGTATAATGAAGCAAAAATGTATGCTGGAACGTGGGCAATTCCAGAGACTCCGAAATTTTGTCAACCAATTCCAAACCTGACTTGAGGTGTGTGAATTGTCCATTTCAATCCTAGACTCATAACTCAAACATATATATACCACTTGCATTGTCTATGCAAACATTTCTGTCCTGGTCTGTGTATCAAGTCTCTCATATATTGTAAAACATAGTCCACCAAAGTGACTCCCCCTTCAGCTTCATCAAATTTCCCTCAAGATTTACGATTTTGTTGTCGGCATTTGCTATTTTACACACGCAGTGATCAAAACAATGGAATGCAGTAAAAGTAAATTGACTGGCCGAGCGCATGCGCAGGTGCGACGGGTGGGCCGCCATCTGGAAATCCCAGTGCATGCGCCACTTTACACGTGATGTGATTCTTCTTGAAGTCTTGATGGGTTGTTGGCAACATTGCGGCAGCGCTAATGAATCGTAAAATGGTTGTTCTGAATCATCAGCAATAAAGTGTACCTTCAACTTTTTTTTTGTGTGTTTCAGCCAGAGGGTCTTTCTCCATGACAAATTTATTCAGCTGCACTCCTCGCAGCTGCACGCAAGGATGTAACGGTAAGTGGCGGTTATACGTGTCCCGCCCGAGCATCGCAGACGTACCGCCTTCAGCTTGGAGGTATGTGGACGGCAGCAGAAACACGTGCTTTTGAAAGGCTGCTTCAGGACGGAGCTGAAAGAGATCAGCGGGTCTGAGCGGGACGTGTGGCTGCAGTGACCCTCACATCGAGCCAGGAGAACCATCTGGAAAGCAAAAAAGGTTCATTAGTGTTATGATTGAGTAAAATAACTTCTGCCTGTCTATCTATCTATCTATCTACAGTCTGAGCCCAATTAAGCCCAATTAAATAAATTTTTTAATTAAGCAATTTTCAGTCTCCATTTTTGTAGTCCCAAACTGGCTTTTACACACTTTTGAATACACAAATAGAAACTATGGAATGTGTGTTAAAAATATTTTCTTAAAGGATTAGTTCACTTCAAGAATAAAAATGTACTCATCCAAGATGTTCATGTATTCCTTTCTTTAGTTGACAAGAAATTAAAGGGATAGTTCAACCAAAAATGAAAATTAGCCCGTTGTTTACTCACCCTCCTGGCATCCTAGATGCATATGAATTCCTTCTTTTTTGGATGAGTCCAATCTAAGTAATATTAAAAATTGTCCTGGCACTTCCAAGTTGTATCATGGCAATAGGCAGGTGTTTCTTTTCATCATTCCAAAACAACTCCAATAAAGTGCATCCATCCATAATTAAAAGTGCCTCACACGGCTCCCAGGGGGGAATAAAAGCTTCCACAGAAGCCTTTCTGGGCGGATGACGTAGGACGACCACGTTGCGCATGCACTGTTTAGATGTGACGAACACGAATTTGCCGTGAAGATAGGTATGCACAGCACCAGTCAGTTTCGATATAAACCAAGAGGAGATTGGTTTTCCTTTGCTCCTGTAAACAAATTTTTGTGTTAGACTCACCGGTGGATGCGCATCACCGGCGTCCTATGTCATGCACCCGGTAAGTCTTCCGTGTTGGCATAAGCTAAATTAAAGTGATTCTTACGTTTTTCTTACAAATCAGCATCGATTCACTACAGGACATTTTTATCCACCCCCCGGAGCCGTGTGAGGCATTATGAGGCATTATCCATTTATTATGGATGGATGCACTTTATGGACTTGTTTTGGACTGATGAAGAGAAACACCTGCCTATTGCCATGATAAAGCTTGGATCATTTTTAATATAGCTCCGATTAGATTTGACCTTTCCAACGTAATGTGTGAAGTCGAGCTAGTGTAAGACGAGCACTTGTAGTTAAAAAAGTATAAATTTGTATTTTCGTTTTAGAAAATGACTAGTGATTGTTTCACTAGATAAGACCCTTATTCCTCTGGTGGGATCATGTAGAGCCATTTGAAGCTGCATTGAAACTGCAATTTGGACCTTCAACCAACTGACCACCACTGAAGTCCAATATATGGAGAAAAATCCTGGAATGTTTTCCTCAATAACCTTAATTTATTTTTGACTGAAGAAAGAAAGACCATCTTGGATGACTTGGGGTTAAGTAATATATAAGGTCATTATTATTCTGGAACTGAACTAATCCTTTAAGTAGTTTTACCAGTGGAACTGGTGCATAAACATGTTTAGCTATTATAAAGCTTCCTGTGCCATCCCTAATTTGAACCCTGTGTCAGGACTAAGATAAGCTTCCTGAGAAAGTTTGGAGTGTTGAACAAAGGAAGCTTGTGTACTCTCTCACTATGACCTTGCACCTGCATGTTGATGGGAGTGTGGTTGATCTCTCCCAGACCTGGATGCTCAAGCTACTTGACTCCCCCAAATACCTCAATCTCACAAATTTGCCTCGTCTGCTTTGTGAGGATTGTTGTGTGACAGATGAAAGGCTTTGTACTTTGTTGGACCGATTTATGGGGGTCAGTGATCCACCTGGCTACATCGCTGAAGTTGATAAAGAGAGATTCGCTCATCAGAAAATCCCCCTTTGAAAAGCTCTGTCCTATATAAGAGTGCTCTCGTGATTAAAGGTTAATGAGTGACGCTCATCTGCAGTGATAGACACAAACGTGACCCAGTTCGATGGTCTGCTGATTCGGAATATGAGGTGCTGGCCAGACCGCGGGCCGCCACATTCCTGAACACTCCGTAAATGGACTCCTATGTCATGTTGTCTTTCAGCTGCATAGTGTTAGCGGAGTGTCACCCCCATTATAAGGAACACTAGCCCGTCTGAAGCCAAAAAGCACCCGATATGCATCACTCATGGTCCGACGTCTATGAATGAAGCAGCATTTGCTTGCTGCTTTTAGCTGATGTCATTATTTAATGTCACCTGAAACTGTAGGCATACGGCCATGTTCGTAAAACAATCGGTGGATAGATGTGGGGGATTTCGGAGGGAGGTGCAGTGGAGGTGTGTGGCCAACAGAAGATGGATATCCAAGGAAACATGGCAAGGTGACAAAAGCTGGGCAGCAGATGTAAGCTCTTCTTCCCCTCTATATTTATCTCAGAGTGACTGCGCAGGTGGATCCTATTGTGTAGCACTGCTGAAATTTGCATGGAAGCAGCAGCCATCCTCATAACTAATGCAATGTGTAATAAGCTTCTTTAAAGGTGACTGAGTTGGGCTTAATCCATTGTGCTGCTTTTAGACAATGGGCCTGTGTACTTGCCTGTCAATCAGAAACTCTTTTTGAGACAGGAAATTTTAACTGTTTGTTCATTGTGGAGTACTAATTGCTTTCCAGAGTGGAAACGTATTTCAGATTGTCCAAGAAATTTTCTTTGTTATTATTTCTTGGTAAAATTTAAAGGAGAAGTCCACTTCCAGAACAAAAATTTACAGATAATGTACTTACCCCCTTTTCATCTAAGATGTTCATGTCTTTCTTTCTTCAGTCGTAAAGAAATTATGTTTTTTCAGGAAAACATTTAAGCATATTTCTCCATATAGTGGACGTCTATGGTGCCCCGAGTGTGAACTTCCAAAATGCAGTTTAAATGCAGCTCCAAACGATCTTAAAAGTGGTTGTAAACAATCCCAGCCAAGAAGGGTCTCATCTAGTGAAACAATCTGTTATTTTTCATAAAAATAATGCAATTTATATACTTTTTAATGTCAAACAGATGATGTCGAAAAACTCACATCTTATGTTTTCCCTCAACTTCAAAATCGTCCTATATTGCTGTTTTACCTTTATTGTCAAGAGTGTTTGATCTTTTTTGCATGTTCACTTTGCAAAGACTGGGTCAGTACTTCTGCAGTGATGTAGGATGATTTTAAAATGATTTTTAAACGATTGGAGTTTTTTGACATACCCTAACTCTCTTGAACCAGAATACACAGAGTTCAGGCAAAGCAAGTCAAGACGAGCGTTTGAGATTAAAAAGTATTTAAATTGTATTTTTTTAATGAAAATAACAGATCGTTTCGCTAGATAAGACCCTTCTTCCACGGCTCGGATCGTTTACAATCACATTTAGGATTGTTTGAAGCTGCATTTAAACTGCCTTTTGGAAGTTCAAAATCGGAGCACCATATCAGTCCATTATATGGAGAAAAATCCTGAAATGTTTCCCTCAAAAAACATAATTTCTTTCTGACTGAAGAAAGGAAGAAATGATCATCTTGGGTGACAAGAGGGTGAGTACAGTATCTGTAAATTTTTGTTCTGGAAGTGGACTTCTCCTTTAAAAATGAACAGCTAGGCCAAAAATAAGCAGTTAAATATTCTGTGGATGAAGTGAACTTTAAATTGCGTTTTTTCTGTAAAGCTGTTAAGATTTCTGGGACTTTTTACTATTTGTATCACTCCACTTGTCTGTGTTTGTGCATTCCAGACAGGCTCAGCCATCAGTCTGTGCATTTGTTGGTGAGGATTCTTTCAGAAGATTACATTAAGCCATTTGGTGACAAGTGACTGTCTTAATGAGTGCATCACTGAATCCACTTTTTCACAATGCTGATTCATTCACGAGCCCCAACACTAAGTGTTGTTTGGAACTTAAAGATGACATATCATGAAAATTTGACTTTTTCCATGTTTAAGTGCTATAATCGGGTCTCTAGTGCATCTATCAACCCAGAAAACGTGAAAAAGAACAACCCAGTAACTTTGTTTTGGCAGCCTTTCTCCGCAAAAAATCAAGCCGCACAGATTTCACTTCCCCTGTGGTGTAGAAAGTGATTTTATTATAATATTGGTGCCCCTAAATCTGCATGTTTCCACCCATGGCGCTGCCATTCTGTTCTCGCAAGCGACAACGGTGTATCACTTCTAATGCCATGGCGAAAGTTTGAGCAAAGCATACTAACTGTTCTGTTGTTGGCTGCACAGAGGAACACAGAACACTATTTAGAGTCCCAGCCTCAGAGGAGACAACAGAGCAGTGGATTTATTGATTTTATTTACTGTATATTAAGCTGTTGCCACACAGATCTAATATAAACGTGCAATTTCTTACCCAGCTGTTTACCTTCACAGACATAACCGTTTTTGTAACTTGTGTGTTTTTAATATAAACTTTTGTGTATTTGACAGTTTAAGCGCAATAAGACATGAAAGAGAAATTAGTTTAGTACTCACATTCCGAGTGACAGCAGCTTTCTGTGCGCATGCTTCAGATGTGTGCGCTCATAAAACCATATATCAGAAGTTTAACCCTTGTGCGTCAATAAAAAAAACAGTTACACATAGGTCCTTAGTGGACAAAAATGTCCATGTCAAAAAACTGACTTAAGTTTGGTCTCATTTTAAAGAAGACCCATGCCAGATTATTATTGAAGTAGACAGAGTTTAAAAAGTGAAATCCCCCCAAAAATTATAGATTGTTTAAATTTATGAAAATATTATATATATATATATATATATATATATATATATATATATATATATATATATATGTATATATAAAACATAAATCTAAACAAGTTGTGTTCCAAATTTGAGGTTGATATGTTAGAAAATGACCTTTCAGGACGATTTGGTTTGGGTGCAGTACCAGATTTTCCTCATTAGATGCCAGCAAAACTCCACTGGTGCACACAGTGGTTGGATTTGTGATTTGCACACACACACACAATTTCTTTACGACACACATACAAACCACACTCTGACATCCATACCAACACACCCACACAATTATAGCTGCTTTATTTATCCAATTGGCTCTATAATATGCAGAGGCAGAAAACAGGAATAAAGTGAGTGTTTGCTTTGTAGGCCAAACCTGAAAAAAACGGCACCATCTGGTAAAAAATAGTAAAAAATGTCATTTTAAAGCCAACAGTTTTAATGGGTTTCAGTGGGGACATTTTTGTCCTTTAGGTCCTAAGAGGAACTATTTTTTGTACCTAGTGCAAAATAGATTTATTAAAGGTGAAATAGTAAAATTCCAATACAAATACACACCTGTGCCAAAATTTATGCAGCTGGCAATAACATGATCAAAAAAACAAAACTGAAAAGGACAAAAATGTACAAAAGGTCGCACAAGGGTTAAACTAATATAGTTTAAAACGCATGATTTCAGCATGATAATCAAAACCAAATGGACGTTTTTAGCAGAGTATCTGAGCTACGAGCTGTAAAAGCACAACCCTATTCTGGAAGAGGGGGCAGGAAGCAGCAGCTCATTTGCATTTAAAAAGACGTGCATAAACAGCGTGTTTCTGCTTGAAAAATAGACATTTTTAAAAAATGATATAATAAATGATCTGTGAGGTATTCTGAGCTGACACTGAGTTGACACACCTGAGGCTTATACTACATCTTGTAAAAAGGGGCATAATAGGTCGTCTTAATATTCTAGGGGTTGAACAAATCATAGATAGATCTGTGAGAGTCGGTGATGTTTTAACTGAAAAAAAAAAACGCTAAGAAAGAAATCGAATGTGTATCATCATACTGGATCTGTGCATCGGGTCTTAAAGAGACAGCAGCCTATAAATACCTTCTGTCATCATTAATGCTAATCAAACAACAAAACACAGCTTTGACAAAGATTACCCTATATATTAATTCATACACTGAACACTATACAGTGTTATTTTTACACTTAGTTATTAAATTTTTTGTACCTGAATACTACTGACCTTATTTTATTAGTAGCTTTGTTTTGTTGTATTTATTGATGCTTGTCATTTATGTAGCCTGTTTGTTCTTATTTTTTACTGACTGCTTACTTTTCTTTAATCATGTTTGATCTTTCTTAGTTAGACTAATTGTTTTTGCTATGGAATCCAAGAAGTACTTAGCTTTAAGTAATAAATGGAAAGCAAAAACGCTTCGATCTGTGACTCAAAAACAGTAATATGATCCAAACCACTACAATACTCCTTTGTGGTTTTGTTTGAAAATATTAACTTCTTGGTGATTGATCTGTTGTATAAGAAACAGTTCATAAGAGTCACTTGTCTGTCAGTGGTACTACACTGGTTTCACTTAATGATTTTTATACACTAAAAAGAACCAGCTCAGAGTCACTTGTTCTGGAATCTGGAAAAAGGGATTTGTTTGTGAATCATACTCATCAGATGTATAACATCGCCTGTTATCCACAAGGACTATTTCATAAAAAGACATGCTTTTCGTGCAACTATTTTGTGGTATAGTGCGTTTGTTGTATCTTATTTAAATTCGGGCTGCAGCTCACATAAAACATGTTTGTGGGTCCTACTTGAACATCTGTTCATTGCATTTGTCAAATGACAAATGAACAAAAAAACTCAGGACTCGGGAGATTATTTGTCTTGTAATGTATCTTTGGCTGCATTATAATGTCCCTGATTCAGAATCAAAAATTGAATGTTGTTTCTGCAATGTTGCCTGTTGAAAATGTAACATTTTAACAGAAAATATTACCTTTTATCAATTAGCAAAGTTATTTAAATAAAGATTTGCAAATTGCGGTGATTGAGATTCACAGATCAAGATTGTAAACTGATGAGAATCCTTTCCATCATTAATGACTGACTGAACAAAGTGTGATACTGAAAACTATGCAAGCAACATAAAGCATCTTTCAAATGAAAAGTACGACAAAAGAACTGGAATATCACTTTTTTCCCCCAGTCCTATTCACTAATTCACTTTCTGGAAGCAGCAGTAAAAAAATATCATGTAAAAATCATTGGCCATAATTACTTTAGACAGACTCAGCTGCCTCATTTAAATCCTTGAATGGATGTTTAACTGACCACGATTTCCTTTTTTTTTTTTTTTTTTTTTCCTCACTTCATTTTGGATTATCGAGGTTGTTTGTCTCGTAATTAGAAAATGTGTGTGTAATGCTTGCAGAATGAAGATTTTCAGCTCCAGCACAGGTGGCTGACTAGCTCATCTTCGGTTTATTGGAAGTTGGATATTTGTTGACCCAGCTGGGTTTGTAAGAACAAGAGCCTGAGAATCTTAATGCACGACATACAGATCACAAGAGGCTGCCCTTCTGAAGGGTACAGGTGAATCAGAGCATCTGGAACTCATCCCAGGGTGTTTATTATCAATGGCTTTATTTTGAGGGGACGTATCTGAGCCACTCCATTGTTTCGATAACCAAAAAATGAGTCAGGCACAGCACTGTGTGGAGCCCTGGAACCGTGCCATCTCCCAGACATTTTATGCACCCCATGAGTGCTTATTTCTGGCGAGGCTTTGGGCCGCACAGGCAGGCTGTTTGCAGTGTTCCTTGCCAAGGTGTCAAAGTAACTGAAGGTAGAGGTCATTAGACAAGCTAGCCATGCTATCTGATTCAATAAATGAAAACAAGGTTTCTTCTCAGCCTTGGGTTCTAATTATGAGAGACATCCCCTGGGTTGGTATTTAAATGTAAAACCTTTTAAACATCAGGAGACTTGATTTGTTTTAAGCAGCCTGTTAGTAGAAGAGTTGTGGGTGTAGAGAGTATATTGTCTTACAAGATGATCTGACCTCCCAGACCATTTTTGTAATTCAGTAAGAATCATGGGAGCTCGATTTTGTGTGCCTTTCACATGGATGCTTATAAGACTTTTTTTGTTTTTTTTTTAAACAAGACCATAAGAACTCCACACTGACGTGTGACAGTAATTTAAAGTCAAATTTCCATTGGTGAGATAAAGGAAATTTCTGGGTTTTTTCCCCCTTTAGTTTCAGTCATTTTAGTACTTCAATTTCACTTGGTTCCCAAGGCAACTATTTTTTTTTTTTTTTTTTTTTAAGTTTAAGCTCTTTATCTAATATTTAGATTTTACAATATTTAGATTTTACTTTATTTCAATTACCAAAGTTTTAATCTTAGTTAATAACAACACTGTACAGCACGGCACTACACGTAACAAAATCCCAGGTGAAAAATAGGTGCACTTCCATAACATACTCAGAGTGCTTTATTTTCACACACTAATTTTGTATTTAATATACTAAACATTATTCTTTAGTACTTCTTAAGATCATCTAAGTTCACTCTACTGTGCTATTTTGGGATGCCATGAATATGAACTAAAATGTGCTTGTAACATACTATCTTTGTATTTAAAAAATGTATTTAGTTACTTGTAGTACACTTGAGTGCACTAGTGTATGAAAAGTGTACTGCAAGTGGTAACTAAATACATTTTTTTTAAATAGAGATAGTATGTAAGCAAGCACATTTTAGTTCATATTCATGGTGTCTATCTTAAGAAGTACTAAATAATAATTGTTAGTATATTAAGTACAAAATTAGTGCGTGAAAATAGAGCACTTTTTTCACCTGGGAAACAGTGCAAGCTGTAGTTTGTGAACAAATTACTCTTATGATTCGTATAATTCTTATGCCTCTTATAATTATTCTTATGACTCTTATAAATCTTTTTAATGAGTCAGCCATTCATTTAAATAAGTCAGTCAAAACGATTTACAGCCTCTGGCTAAGTTCTGTATTAGTGGTTTGAATCTGTCAGTTTGAATGTTCAGATCCATTTTTAGTTCACAAACAACTTCCTCACTGTACTGTGAATCATTGTTTAGTTAAGTTAGTTTTCATATTCTAAATGATCTGGAAGCTCTTACTACAATATATATTTTGGGACTGTGAGACTTAAAGCAGTATATTTAGTGACTGAATGTTAATGAAAATGTTAAAGGATTAGTTCACTTCCAGAACAAAAATGTACAGATACTGCACTCACCCTGTTGTCATCCAAGATGTTCAAGTCTTTCTTTCTTCAGTCGTAAAGAAATTGTTTTTAGAGGAAAACATTTCAGGAATTATCTCCATATAGTGGACTTCAATGGTGCCCATGAATGTGAACGTCCAACATGCAGTTTAAATGCAGCTTTAAAGTGCTTATCTAGTGAAACGATCGTTGGTTTTCTAAAAAAAAATAAAAATGTTTTTTAAAAATACTTTTTTTTTTTTTTTTTTATCTCAAATGCTTGTCTTGTCTAGCTCTGCCATGTGTGTACTCTGTGTAATCTGGGTCAATACAGTTAGGGTATGTCGAAAAACTCCCATCTCATTTTCTCTTCCAACTTTTAAATCATCCTACATTGTTGCAGAAGTACCAACCCAGTATTTACAAACTAAACATGCACAGAAGGTCAAACAGCCTTTACAAAAAAAAAGGTAAAACAGCGATGTAGGACGATTTTTAAGTTGGAGGAGAAAATGAGATGGGAATTTTTCAACCTACCCTGTCTGTATTGACCAGAATTACACAGAGTACACACATGGCAGAGCTAGACAAGTCGAGCATTTGAGGTTAAAAAGTATATAAATTTATTTTTTTTAGAAAATGGCAGATTGTTTTGCTAGGTAAGACCATTATTCCTCGGCTGGGATCGTTTAGAGCCATTTGAAGCTGCATTTAAACTGCATTTTTGATGTTCAAATTCACGGGCACCATTGAAGTCCACAAATGGAGATAATTCCTGAAATGTTTTCCTCAAATAACATAATTTCTTTACAACTGAGGAAAGAAAGGCATAAACATTTTGGTTGACAATGGGTTAAGTACATTATCTGTAAATGTTTGTTCTGGAAGTGAACTGATCCTTTTGTGAACCTGGACCACAAAACCAGTCATAAGGGTCAATTTTTTTATTGAGATTCATACATCTGAAAGCTGAATAAATAAGCTTTCTGTTGATGTATGGTTTGTTGAGATAGGACAATATTTGGTCGAGGTACAACTATTTGAAAATCTGGAATCTGAGGGCGCAAAAAATCCAAATATTGAGAAAATCGTCTTTAAAGTTGTCCAAATAAAGTTCTTAGCAATGCATATTACTAATTACGACTGGTTTTGTGGTCCAGTGTCACAAATATGTACAAAGAGATAACATAAATAATATTGTTCTAAAAAAACACAAATGTTTAAGTACTGTTTCAATTATGTGATCAAAACTTAATTTGATATGTCAGAACAAACAGGCAGAAATATTGACATTTTCATTGGGAAAAAACTATTTAAAGGATATTTGACATTTATATGACACAAATACATCAACAATATGTCTTCTTACCTTTGAATTGCACTTGTAGATAGGATGTGTGATGGTCTCAACAAAATGATGTCTCATACACCTGTCAGGATCATTGTCCCCTAAGTGTCCACTCTCTGCCTTACAGGTTACACCATTCAGGATAGTCAGCAGAGGACATGTGACCAGAAGAAGTAGAATCCCAGGCTGTCTCAAAGCGACTAAGTTCCTCATATTGTCCACAACTTTCCCAGGTAAAACAAAAGAAAGCTTGACCGTCTCCTACCGAGAAAGAAACTGTCTCCTACAGAAGACAACAAAGAGCTCTCCACTGAGATTTTGATGCCACATATGTGAACCGCGACTTGTAGTGAGCGTTCTCTTTAAACTCAGCCATCCCTTTGAGCGGTCTGGATGTATCTGTGGGTAAAGAAAGGAGCCACGTTTAGTCCAGGATGCAAGTTGCAGTAAATACACCCACCCGAGAGCGTGATATCAGCTAATGTTTCGCATGTTACGCCCAGTTAGCGGAGCTGTTTAAGTTGTTAGCGGAGGGACTGGGCAGGTAAGGTAAGGTGCAAAGTAAGGGAGAGTGGGAGTTTGTCTGCGTGAGAACCCGGCAGTGACAGATGACCCGAGACAGACGTCTGTTGTGCCTTTGCCAGCTGGTTAAGGTGATTGCTGCCATGTCTCCAGCCAGGAATAAGTGGGCTGTGATGTATGAGGAGTGCTGGCAGACCGCTGTAGTGTTATTCTAACAATCCCAACACTGAAAAAGCATGGTGTTTTTATTACACAGCGAGGAAACCTAATATATTAATAAACAGCCTGGAGTAAATTTCCCCAGAAATGAATATTTCATAAAAAGAAATAAGTCTCCAAGCAAGTTCTCTCATGACAGCAAAACAACTGCCAACTTAGGTACATATTTATTTATATATATATACATAGTTATTTTTTCACAAGCTTAGTGCTTTACAGTCCTCATGACAATGTTTCGTGCACGGCAGTTAAATTCACTGAGCCACAACTGCTAAAAGGTTCGGTGTAATGAGGGGGAGAAAGAGTAGCGAAGCCCTGAGGGTAACCGACTCCGCAAACCTGGATCAGACAGAGAGGAAATTATCATTCACTAAAACAATGCTTTGCATTATGTCTAAGCCTCTTTCCAATTTTATTCCGAAACCCGCAATTGCTCCGAAATCACAAACACATCAGGCTAATTTAAAGCTTTCTCCTTGTGTTTTTCTTACCGGAGCGACTCATTTAATTTTAGCATTCCTCGCGTACGGATTTTAGGTATCAATTTGCTTGTTTAAATAAATACTCCCTGAAATGTTTAACTGCACCGGAGAGCATGTGTTGCTGGGTTTACAAAAGCACGTCACAGTCTGTTCTCGGATGCTTTGAATACAGGACACTCTCGTTCAGTCATTTATTCAATATTGAGCATACCAGCCGCCATCTTCATCATCGCCGTCGTGCCCAGACATGACTGTTGACATTCAAACCTGGTTGAGGGCGTCTGCCGTACCGATCTGTAGTCACCGTAATGGGCATTAACAGCGCAGTGTAGACACCCCAGCTCAAAAGATAACTACAGATCCAATTTAGTTCATAAACAATGAGACTGTGACCTCATGGCGCAACCATCCGTGGCAGCTTCTAGTGCTGTTAGGACAGTTGTGGGTGTGCTGCTTGCCAGAATTCAATGTAAGGTTATGTTGCCCACCGCAGCGTCTACACCTGCTTTGCCCTGTAGATTTATAAAGCCCAGTGTGTCTACAAACAGCAGAAGGACTTACAATCTCCTCCATCTGAGATGGCGTCCACCACATCTGTCCACCTCTGAGCAGAGAAATTGTTTGAGTTTATAGACTAGGAAAATTAGCTGTGACATGCTGAAATCTGATGCAAGCTGTACTCGAATGTTTCCTTTAATTAGCGCTCACAGTACAATCAGAGACAGAGACAAGAATTTGTTTTTCTCAGCATGAACAGTTTTTTCAAAACCAAAGTGTTTAACACAAATATTTTTTGCCTCTGCAGTATGAAGTTTTATCATTGTAAAACTTCTAACAATGAAAATTCTAGCATCCAAACCAAAGTCAGTTCACTCGGTGGCCTTATTTGCAACACCTCCGGGCTGCTGTTTGAGGCATGCAAGGTAAACTCCTATCTGCTTAAACTGGGGAAATACCGAAATCTCAGAAACTCATAATTTAATAACATATTTCAAATCAGAAACAAAATCTGACATGATGCTGCTGTCTCATTTGTTGTTTTTTACACTGTTTTACACTTTAAAAAAGTGTGTATTTGAGGTTGGTCCAGCCAATGTGTAAATGCAGTCCTAAGCGCAACATAGGCTCATTGGAAATACGTGCCTCTATATAGATTTCTGCAAATCTGAGAAAACATACATAGTTGTGCTCAAAATTATTCATACCTTTGGTAAATGTGATCAAAGAAGGCTGTGAAAATAAATCTGTATCATTAATCCTTTTGATCTTTTATTTAAAAAATTAACAAAAATCTAACCTGTCATTGTAGAATACGAATTTAAAATGCGAGAGAAATCTCATTATGAAAAAAATGTTTTTCTCTAATACACTCTGGCCACAATTAATCATACCCTTTTATTTAATACATCTTTTGCCAAGATAACAGTTTTGACTCTTCACCTATAATATCTGATAAGTTAGAGAACATCTGACAAGAGATCAGAGACCAGTCCTTCATACAGAATCTCCCCAGACCCTTCAGATTTCCAGGTCCATGTTGGTGTTTCTCCTTTTCAGTTCACCCCATTATTTTTGTATAGGGTTCAGATCAGGGAACTGGGTTGGCCATGGCAGAATCTTGGTTTTGTCCATTTTTGTTTTGATTTTGAATTGTGGTTTGTTTGTGGATCATTGTCCTGTTGGAGGATCCAATCATGGGCCATTATAAGGTTTCTAGCAGGAACGGTCAGTTTTTAATTTTTTATCTATTGGTATTTCTATTGCCATCCATCTCAACAAGATATCCAGGATCTCTGGCAGCAAAATAGGCCCATAACATTAAAGATACAGCAGTATATTTCATTGTACATATGGGGTACTTTTTACCCCTGTGTGCACCAAACCCATCTTGAGTGTTTGCTGTAAACCTTTGAATGAAAAATCAAATGGATAAACAATGCAAACGTATTTCACAGCCTTCTTTGATCATATTTACCAAAGGTATGAATAATTTTGAGCACGACTGTATATGTATGAATCACTGCAGTTTTCAGTTTAAATAGAGGCAGTAACACTCAGACGATTTTTATTCTTTTTCCAAGCAAAGTATGATTTACAGGTACAGTGTTTTGATTAATAAAGCCTAATTTTCACACAGTGACTTCTTCTTCTTCTACATTCTTTTGAACGTTGTCATCACACGTACATCTTCATATGCATGAGTTTTCTAATCAAGTAGGTTTGCTCTGTAGCTTATGCGATACTGCGTTGTACTTGAGTGATGAAGAGCTCCGGTACGAACCCTGTGAAACTGCATTTCGACAAAACAGCTCAAATTTGCATAAGGAAGTTAAAATAGCACAGCTGCATCAACAAATGCGTTTTTATATCTCTTTTGCATTTGTTAATACTATCGGGTAGGTTTAGGGTTGGGTTTGGTGTAGGGGATATTTCCAACACGACAGAGCATTATCCTTTAGCGACACTAACTGGATATTTGAATTTTGAATAGCCGCAATACATACCTTAAGCTGTGTAATAAAAATGCAACAATATGTGCAGGATTGCCAGGTTTTCACAACAAGACCCACCCAATTGCTACTTAAAACTAGCCCAAAAGTAGCCCAGGGGGTAAAGTACATGTTTTGTAGTGGGATTCCTCTGGTAAAATTAGCATTCCGGGGCTAAATATTACGTTATTGGGGTCGCTACAACCCACAGACCTGGCAACACTCAATACGTGCCTGTTCCAACATAATAAAAATGTGCCATGGTCACGTATTGAACGTGTATTTTAGCACCACTCTCTGGACATTTCACTTTGAAAATGTATTTTCATGAGCCTGGGTTGCCTAAGCGTGAGCCTCTGTTGGAGCTTCTAACAGCAGTTGACACAGTGGATTTACCAATTGGCGACTGGCCCTTTTATTTAGAAGACAGGACTAAAGGTCTTTGCACAGAGTCCGAAATTTTCATCCAACATTTTTGTACGTTAAAAAATAAATACAACCTCATGTTGTGTCAGTCACGTTTACTGCCTCAGAAACGTTTGTTCGTCATAAAAAAATCAGATCAGTTTCGATTCTCTGTGTTTCCACATCCGTAGCAAGCATTTTGATAGGAAAGGATGACGAATGCGAAAAAAAAAAAAAAAGGCATTTGAAATTTTTGGACTCAGTATGCAATGACCTTTTCTTCGTTTCTTCCATGAATAAGTAATACAAGTAAACCATCTTGATACATATACAGTCTTTGCATTTACTCAATATTATATTGATCTAAAACTATATAATTCATATTACTTTACTGTATTATTCTGTGGAAAACAAGTTTTTGTCCATGCAATGAAGTGAGTGTTGTTTTAAACTTTTATTGGTTGCAAAAAACAGTTGAAACATTCTTGAAAATATCCTCTTTTGTGTCCCACAGAAGAAACAAAGTCTTTGGAGCGACATGAGGGTGAGTAAAAGTGAGCTATCCTTATAATACTTCCAAGTTGCAAGATGCAAAACAGGGTATTTTTCATATTTACTAACTGCCAAATTTTATCCCACAGGAAGAAAAAAAAAAACAATAAACAAATTTAAGAGGAAGGCAGGAGCCAGGACAGGGTGAGACATGCCAGAACCCCACTGTGCTGAACTCCTAGGCCCAGACTGCTCGCCTAGGGACCGCATCTTGACCGGGAGTCCCGTCAGCAGCTATAACGCCACTTAGGAAGCGGATCCCTGGAATGAACTGTCCCTAGGCGCGGCACGGGTGGTTGTGGAAATAGAGTATGGATCTTTTGATCGTAGCTGATCCTCGCAAGGCTGGAGAGGGGCCTCGCCGTCTGCACCATTAGGACTGTGAAATTCCTGACATTCAAAAGCAGCCACAGGTTAGAGGGCGTATGGCGGGAGTTGTTGCACGCTATTCCGTGCTGCTTCTCACCTCACGCAGGCCCCTGTGTTGTGATACTGTTAAAATCCATAGTGTCTATTTGATTTAGAGAGTATAAAATGTGGGAACATCATAAGCTTTTCATGTCAGGGCACCTTCACATGGTGGTTTTTCATTGCAGACACTGAAAGAACTCGGGATCATGAGTAGGCTCTTGATATCTCGGTCTCTGTCTCCTGTTCTAACCCTTGCCGCTCTTTCTGCTTAAGATAAAGCACAGACTGTCATTTTATGGAGGATTTTCTTCTCAAAACCACCTAAGGGGTTGGATTATGTGGATTGAGACAATTGAATCCACATTATTAGTTATAGTTTCCTCAACGTTGCTGTGCAGAAATGGGCTTATTTGAAGATAGAGTTCACATTTTGAGGTAATCCATGTGGATGTCGCCTAATGCCTTCAAACCAAACTATGCTGAGAAAATAATCGAATTGGAAGAACATTTAATCTGGATCATAATGATTGAGCAATAATATTGTACAAATGATATTGGCATAAACAAGACGGTAATATTGAGTAACTTAAATTTTAGACACAATATTGGATGTTTTTGTGAATTTTTCACAGTCAGTAAAACTAGCTCCAAATGAGTCAGCGTAGATTTTTGCATATTCTGTTGGGAAATCTGTTGTGCATCTTAGAGCGATACACAGTAGTCGTGTTCCTAAATGAGTTTCTGAATAAGTTTTTTTGAATGGATCATTGGAGTAAAAGATTCACTGTTTCATTCATGAAGTATTATTAAGAATTAAAACATAGTTTGCAACATTTAAGAAAAGTACAGTATATGTAGTTTGAATGTGTATAGTTAGCAGTGTCATGTCGTCAGTTTGCTACGGGGCCCTCTGTTGGGGGTTTGGGGCGATCGGAATCGCGTTCAGTTGGGCGTGGAGGGATGGCAAACAATCAGGACCCCCAAAAGGACATTGTTGTGGGCCCCTCTCAACTTCTGTGCCCTATCTCCCCGGTTGCAGTGCGCCCTTGGTGTAGTATGAACGAAATTTGGACATACTACAGTCCTGTCCCAAATCGCACACTAAACCCTCGTGGTCTTCTCCTGAGTCCACATTTTTTTTAACACAATGCCGCTTTGACTGTCGGGTGAAAGTCTGCCTCAGAGCTCGCCTCAGTGCAGGCTCAGCAGAAGTATGGATTGAGGGCACATAGTGGCTACAAAGGGGGCGCTCACGAATACCCTTCTGAAAACTAAAATGATGAATGGGCAACCTGATCTCATGACGAAAACGTACATGTGGGAACTTTTTAAAATAAGTACCAATAAGTACATATCACTGGAGTTTCCAACAGAAATGTCCACTGAGTGGCGCTAAAAGAGTGTTCAGTTTATTTTCCCGGAACAGAGTCAGAACCACAGTTCTGACTTGAAATGTCCGTTGAGTGGCGCTATAACTCTAATGCACAGTGACATTTTAAAATAACATTCCATCTGCACTACACCTAAACCTACCTGATAGTATGAACAAAAGTGAATGTGTGTAAAAACGCAATGTTTTTCACGGGATTCGTAACCAAGGATTCCGCATCCAGTCCAGTTTTGTTCCAGCTGAACTACCGAGCAAGCTTGTTACGTCCAGTGTTGTGTCCATTTTCGACCCGCTGCCAAATTATTACCCTTGTTGAAATCACTACATGATTGCCTAATCCTAACCCCTCCCCCACACCTAACCCTAAACCTACCAATACTAGGGGGTAGTAATCTGCCGAGGGTCAACACCGGAAAGCGAAACATGGAGCTGTAATCTTAACTGTGTACGAAAACGATTAGAAGTGCTTGCTCCTTACCGCCTCTAGTGTTCATTTCTGTTGCAAACTGTTGGAAAATGGACACAACACTGCACGTAACAAGCTTGCTTGGTAGCTCAGGCAGCATGGAACTGGATTTGGGATGCGAATCCTTGGGTACAAATCCTGTGAAAAGTATGACTCACAATGAAAGCTGAAAGATGAGAGATCGAAAAACAAGCTAAAACGGCATGCTTGCAATTGCTTTTTTTACGCACATTCACTTTTGTTCATAGTATCGAATAGGTTTAGGTGTAGTGCAGATTGTATGATCTTTTAAAACGTCACAGAGCATTACGGTTATAGCACTGCTCAACGGACATTTCAAGTCAGAACTGCAGTGACACGTACAAAACCAATGTCATAAAACATACCATCTGTTCAGAATCTTGACGGAAGTAGTAGGTCATCCGGGTACTGTTTTATGAATAGTGTGGACTTAATTGTCAACTTGTCGCCACCTACTGGCATAAGGATGTAAGAGTCAGTTAAAATCCCCATCACTTAACTGTTGTATAATATAAAGTAAATTTGTTGGTTATACAAAAAAAAAAAGGAAAGTGAATCACTTCATGTTCCTTATGAATCACTCAGATTTCATTTCAACGCTCGAGTACTTTAACAAGGATATCAAAACTTCAAAAGGACGCTCTTGATGGCTCTGACAGCAGCTGAGCCCACAGTTGTTGAGTGAGGCGTGCGGTCGCCTAGTGTTTGCCAATAAGCGGAATTGTCTTCTCAGTCACATTGACATGCCCAAACCCCCTCCTCTGGCGAAGGGGTTACGTCACTGTTTTCTGCTTGTTTAGCTCCCTATTGTTTGACCGGCTTTTAATAAACCAAAGGGCAGATTCCTGCCGGGATCACCCCGCAAGCCCTCCTCCCATGCCCATCTGCAACCCAAGCAGCATGCCAGGGGCACTGCCACCACACGCCGACGCCAGTAACCCGCGTCTCCACAGCTAAAGCCCACCCTAAATATATCCCCTGTGATAAAGATAAGACAAACACAGTGGATTTGAAAGTAGCTTGTTGCCAATAGACAGGGCACCATGTGAGCCAATGCTAAACTAATGTTAGCTTTACATTTAGCTTCTCAGAAAAGCGCCGGTCTAATTGGAATGCTAAAGGATGAAAGGGTCTGCGCACAGCAAATCCTCGGCGGGGTTTCCAGTTAAATTAATTAGAGACCCTGTTATGTTGTCCCGTTAACCTTCCCGCTTTAATGTGACGTGCAAATTGACGGCTGTCGTCATCTTCTGAAAATACCTCAGGCTTTTTTAAGAGCTTGTCTAAGGACTATTACGTAGTATTGATTATGAATGATTTGCACACATAACGCAGATTGACATTTCCTGCTTTTATATCTAACATCTGGAGGGAAGTGTGTTCTAGTTCACCTCTCCATAAACAATCCTCAGAATATCTATGATTTCTCATCTGGTGCGCTCGGCTAACGACCTCTGGCTTAGCATTAAATTGTGAATTCAGTCCCTGTCTGTGCAAGACAAGCAGCTGATGGCTTACCTTAGCAACCGACCTCCCACAGCACACATTATGTGAGCCTCGTCATATATAACATAGCCATTTTACTTCAGTTATGAGTCATTTGGAGATACTACGCATCTGATCTTAATGTTTTTTAATAAGCAGTCTCTTAAAATTTGACTCTTGTAGAGAATAAAAGAAAAGAAAAATCTATACTACATATATACTGCAATATATACTACAATATTTATTTATATTCCATATTTTTTTTAGTAAGGTATGAGCTTCCGAAACAAGACAACAGTAAAAAACAAATGTACAGCGATAACCTTGCAGGCAGTGAAAAGTAACTCTGATGACCTGGTCACCTTTACAACGCTGGTGGTCTTACCTTCTGCCTGGTGCGGTTTAACCTGCAATATCCAATCCCAGCTGGCTCCTCTAGAACAGAAATGAAATTTTTTTAAGCAACAATTGCCTTTAGATCTCTCCTTCTCCCTCATCCACTTGCTCTCTCCCCTCTCTCTATGTTTCTCTTTTACTCTCTCTCACGCATGCCGATTGTGTGTGAGCTCTGACTCCTTCTTCCCCTCCCTCTCGGCTCCCCTCCCCTCCGCTTTGACATTCACACCCCCTCTTTTATTGAGGAATCACATGGAAAAGGGAAAAGGATGGATGATGTACATCTTGGGATGGTTGTCAGATGTGGAACGTGACACAGCAGTCGTATATCACCTTAGGGACACACACATACTCGCCCCCAGCTGCCACACCGACAAGCAAATGGGGATTCCAGCAAAATCAAGAGGGCTGACCAAAAGTCTGGCCCTCTTTTACGAGGTCCAGGTTATAAAACTGTTAGCGGAGTTTACTTAAAAACAATTGGTCTGCTGGGTTTCTTTGCCGTCGTCTTTGAGACTTGGGAGGTGTAACTCAATTCAGCTGGAAGCTATTTTGAAGTATGTGTGTAGTTATATGTCGCTGGATAATGGAAAAAAAGATTTTTCTACCTAAAGAGCAACTACAAAGGGGGAATGACAATAGCTGTGTTAAATAATTCACATCTTCTTACAAAATACAAAGAAAGTGCATTCAAATACAAAGCACATAACGGCATTCTTGGAATATCAAATAAAAAACAGATGTGCAATTATGAGTTCCCAATGAACGCATAATTACTATTTCACATCTCCGACATGGAGAGAATCCAGCAAGCATTTCTGTTTTCCTCAAAGTTTGTCTTGCTGTGGCCAAAAATGTCTTTTAAACATCATGGTCAAGGAGGCAGTTGAAATTAAATTACTGCAAATATTGGCACTAGAGGGAGAAACATTCAAGATATGGACTTCATCCGAAAGCAAACTGAGGTTTTGGGGCTTGAAAATACCTGATTGTCAGATCTTACCAACTTTATCCAACAGTAAGTAAAAACAAATACTCATTTTGAAGCTGCCTAGACATGAGAAGGCCAAAATGACTAACTAAACTGCAAATATTGACTAATGTGCAGTTTTACAAAAGAAATGTGGTGGCACACACAAACCATAAAGCTAAGTTAGAAACCCCTTGAGAAATAAAGCCTGTGCTGAAAGCCCAGGAGGTCAAAAGTTTACTCGACATAAATTACCTGCAAGGCTTGGTGTGACCTCACAAATGTTCTCACTTTCTATCTCTCGACCCCTTGACAGCACTGTAATTAACAACCAACAACTCCTGTTCACACACTGCAAATCTGAATTGAAGTAGATTAGCGCAATGCTAATCCAAAGTGGGCTGATTGTGACAACAGTGTTGGGTTACAAAGCCACTAGCTGGGTATTTCGGTGTCTACGCATACGTAGAGTAAAAATAAATCATTTCTCTGAATCGTTTCTACGACTGCGAGACAAATGAAGACTGCCGTTGACCTGGTATGTCAGCGAGAGCAAAATAGCCTTAGCAGAGATTTCCTCCGAAAGCTTCCCGTTCTGGAAGCGAGCCCTTCTCATGCATGTCCATCATACTTTTATTGTATCCAGGAGCATCTGTAGTCTTTCAACACTCGACTATTCTTTCAACTTCCGTTATGCAATTTGATGTGGCGTAAGTATCATATCAGGTGATTCACAGTCTGCATTTGTCCGTTCGGTTATGTCCATCTAATAGATTTGTTTCAGCACACTCAAACCTTTTTACCAAGAACCTGACATTTTCAAGGAGGTTGAGTATTGACAAAAGACCTTGATGTCGTCTTACATGACATGCATTTTATCCACAGATTCATATCTGTCTCCCCCGTCAACTGGATTTGCCTTTTATTTTTAGCCACAACAGACAGACTGATGGTTGCAAAGCAGCTTGTCAAGCAAAGAACACAAAGCGAGCCAATGTTTTCAAGCTCAGGATTTGATCATGAAGTCTCGTTTCAAGCTACATGACAAAAAAGGCTCATAATTTCGGGTGATTTATATTAAAACAATGCATGCTGTCGCACTGTCTTCCAGAAATGAGCTCCTCTGGGAATGAATTGTCCAAATTTACAGCCGGTGTAGAAAAACTTTACTTTCCTCTAGCTATTTAAAATGATGCTTGCCAAAGACAACTTTGCATTGATCACTGTACCAGGTCTAGTATGCAAAAACACATACCTACTGAAATAAGTACTTTGCAAGGAAATAACAGGAAAATACAGATATATTATAAAATTTCTGTGTGAATTAGTCAGGAGAGTGGAGTCATCTAAAGGGCATCTAAAGGCAGTACTGAGGAGAATATAACTCTTTTCCCATGTGTACCTGAGGCTGTGACCAGGCCTCCTGAAAGGACTTAATTCTCCTGTTTATGATCACTGTGCCAATTCCTGTAGGCACTGTCAAATCTGTAGCTGGGAAAGGGACAAGGCAAAATGACCGTCTACTATTAGTTCCAGCAGTTTTCCTATTAAATGAAAAGCCATCTTAAAAAAATAAGAAGGATGGTCTTGTTTAGGTGTGTTATAGGCACTTTCTGTATATCTTCTATTAGATGTAACAATTCCGAATAACATTTGTATTAGATGCTGTTTTAAAAAAAAAAATCTACTGCTATTCAATTTCACACTCATTTAAAGTATTGAGGTCTAGGCTTGCAGTTTTTACTAGGGGATAATTAAAATGATCATGTAAAATATAATGAAAATATAATGACAAAACTTGTGATGTAAAACTGAAAAAAAAAAAAAAAAGCCTGTGAAATTTTATATAGTTTCTAAAGTTGAAGTCTGTAATTTGCAGGGTTGCCAGGTTATCACAATAAAACCTGCCCAATTGCTACTCAAAACTAGCCCAATCTGGTTCTGGAAAGGGTCCTCCAGTAAAAATTGCGTTCTGGGTGGTAAAATACATGTTTTTGGTGGGTTTCGCCTGATAAAATTCGCATTCCAGGGCCTAAATGTCATGTTATTGGGGTTGCTTTAACCCGCGGACATGAAAAACAACCCACGGCAAGAGTTTTAATATATCCCAATTCCACGGGAAAACCTCAGACAAATTTATGACTGTTTCAAACAGGTTTCTCAAAACAAGTCCTGTCTGCCATTGGTTAGTTAAACATCTAGCCCCACCCAAAAAACATGCCATTGGCTGTCTGGCTGCTAAAGCAAACAGGAATGTTTTTGATGGCACTCCTGCGCCACAGTGTCTTTTGTAAAACCAACCCACAAATTTGTTTACCTATAATAGCATTAAAATCTAAAGTATTTTAAATTTGAAAAATGGCACATTTCACCTTTAAAGGGATAGTTAACTCAAAAAAGGAAAATTACCTCATGTAATGTTACTCATTCTCAAGCCATCCTAGATGTATATGACTGTCTTCTTTCAGATTATTAAAAATGTCCTGGCACTTCCAAGCTTTTTAAAACATCAGTGAATGGCTGTTGGGGTTTTGTCCAATAAAGTGCATTAAAGTCCAATAAAGTGCATCTGTCCATTATAAGAAGTACTCCACATGGCTCCAGGGGGTTAATAAAGCCCTTCTGAAGTCAATCAATGTGTTTTTCCACTAACTTTTGTACACATTCACAATAGAGTGCCGTTCCAGCGGATGGTGTAGGACGTAGATGAACTTGGGCGATGAACGCGGAAGTGTGGAGGAGAAAGCAAAACAAAACACCGGTCATGAATTAAAAGAGAAGTCTGAGGATTTCAGTAAAAGCCAAAAGAAGTTTGGTTTTCCTTTGCTGTAAACAAAACTTGGTTTTTGTGAGGCTAGCATATTCTCACCGGAGCTTACACTACGCCTATGTCATTCACTGGAACACCACTCTCTTGTGAACACGTGTACAGTCAGCGGAAGCTAGAGATTACGGATTTAGAGTTTTAAATATGGGGATTTTTCTTACATAAACGCATCAATTCACTTCAGATGGAGAATACTCACTTGGTATAATAGACGGATGCTCTTTTATTGGACTTCAAAATCTTAAACCCCATTCACTGCCATTAAAAATCTTAGAAGAGCCAGGACATTTTTATATAACTGATTGCATTCATCTGAAAGAAGAAAGTCATATACATTGTGGATGGTTTGAGGGTGAGTAAATCATGGGGTAATTTTCATTTTTGGGTAAACTACCCCTTTAAGTGAGCAGTTCACTTTTCTTTTACTATTTAACCTCTGTAATGATCTGTTTACCGTGGTTTGGTGGAGGTTTAGTGGTTAAATATTTTTGGTTCAAAACTTCAGATCTGTCTCTATTGTAAGTAAGTCACTTTGGCCAAGAAGGTATTTGCTGAAGAATTAATAACAAAAACAATACGATTGGTTTTCACTATAACACTATCATTGAAATGTTTAGCAGCCACTAATAGACCTTTAAAAAATTCATTGGAGATCTTTTGCACCAGAGACTTTTATTACATTTTCCTGTTCAGAAACTCAAGGAGCCTCGACTGGAGACTGAATAAACATCAGTTAAACAAGAGCCGGGAAATAATAAAACGATCAACACCCTATTGCTTAATATTCCTAAAGGCTGTAGGTTTAAACTCTGTGCCATTCTGAAGCAAACTACTTACCTCAGTTTGCTTTAGCTGAACTATCAGTCCTTCTGAAGGTTTCGCGGGTGAAATCCGTTGAATCCGCGGGATGGGCAATTTCACCTGTCCTGAGGGGAAAAAAATTCCCCACGCAGATTTCGTTCGTGTTCAAATTGCTGACGAAAATTTACCACGTTGACCGTGATTACCACGTTAAAATGTGACTGCTGTGTGAGTGATTATTGCATTGCTACATTATAATGGACAATGGACCTTTTTTGTCCGCCCAATTTCGCTAAAGTGACCGCACCAAATGATCCACTTTAAGTCTATTTATACTAACCTATATCAATAATTTGAACCTTACGTTAACATCTAGTTGACTAGCTATATTAAATTACCATACACATGCATAAATATAGGCTAATCTATATTTATTCATATAGCAGACTTAGTTCTGAAAAAAATATCTGTTCCTCATTATTGACTGTGACACATTAGCATTTACATTACAAATACAATGTGGTCACATGATTTTTGACTACTTCAGAATGTGGTCTGAGTGATCAGATCCCAAAACAGTTTTTGGACACAAATTTTATACTTGTATTAGCACTTACCACAGAAATTGATGTTAATACCAGATGTATCAAGGTCATTGTTGCATTCTGGGATGTCAAAAGTGTGTCCTCGTTCCCTGTTCAGTGGAGCCAGGCTAAATATGTCCTAGATCCAACAGCCTTTGTGTTTCAGACAGAAGCCTGCTAACTTATGAGGCTAATATTTTAGTAAGTGTGAAAGCTGGGAATGAAGACTTGATAATACTGGTGTGATGTAATGCACTTCTTTTGTCTTGGCCAGTAACTGAGGCCTTGATCTCAAAAGCTCTGATTACAGACACGCTCAACCTGTCTTTTTATATACAGTGTCAGCATTTATTAGTTGCATAATGTGCCAAATCGGAGTGTGAACAGCCAATGCAGGTTATAAAATGAGGATGTTGGGCCGTTCCTTTTTACCATGGGAAAACCGCTCGCTTTCCTTTAACTGAATTATGAAAAGACCTTTGGGAAATCTGAATTTGGGTACTGTAGTTATTTTCTCTCATATGGCTATGGCATGTTGTATTATATTGACAGCTTCATCCATGTAATCACGGCAAATGTGCACGTCTGTCTGCCTGTATATAAAATATGGTTTGATTTAGCGGCTCATATTTTTAACTGCTCCACGCTTGGCCCCAAGGCACACAAGGCACTTCCAAACAGCTCTCTCATTCCAGCATGTTTTTGATTTTATGTCGCATAAAAAATACACATAAACCGTATTATGACATTCATGCAAAACAGCAATGTGCAACAATGTGAATTTAATCAGCCGAGCAGCTTTCTTGACTTTTCTCATGTTATTGAGGATCCCATCAGGCCATTCTTAGCTGTCATTAGTGTTCGTGGCGCTGCCAAAGACATCCTCCAGAAAGAGCGAGTAGTTGATGGTTTTAACTGCAGGGTCTGCAGCGTCTCCTCTCCAGTCTGCGTCAAACTGAAAACAACAGCACGACAGGCTTTGAGAAACAGTTCACAGAGATTCCTGGAGCACATATGTTTAGCTGGCACTCTCATTTCATGTCTTTGCAAATTAAGCTGAACGGAGACATAGATTTATCAGGCCGGATTGACTTTAGCACATGGTAAATGTCTTGTACTTGCTATTTAAAAGTGTGTGACAAATGTTTAACGACTTTGCGTGGGTCAGTAAATCAGACACGTAATCATCTTTTAAAAAGAATGGCTGCAGATAAGATTTTTTTATTGCACAATATGTTAAGGTGACCAGATTTCTCAAATGAAAACTGGGAGCATTTTCAGTTCAGCAGTCTATATATCATTGAAATATCCGGTGTTATCATCTATGAATTCAAAAAGGGGGACAGTTTTGTGCATTTTGAACATGGTGAATGTAGAACTGTGATGAAATATGGTATATCATACTCTGACATACTACTATAAATAAGTGTAGTCATCAACACACACTTATGAACTGTAAAAACTGTCCAGAGTAACTCACAACACACTCATTTTCTTTAAGCTAATGTTGTCGATGGACGATGATATCAGCTGTTACTAATATTTAAGGGAGAATTTACCCAAAACTGAAAATTCTTGTCGTTATGTCATTCCAAACCTGTAAGACCTTCATTCATCTTCGGAACACAAATTAAGATATTTTTGATGGAATCCGAGAGCTTTCTGACTCTGCATAGACAGCAATGCAACTGACACGTTCAAGGCCCAGAAAGGTAGTGAGGGCATCGACAAAATAGTCCATGTGACATCAGTGGTTCAACCGTAATTTTATGAAGCTATGAGAATACTTTTTGTGTGCAAAGACAACAAAAATAACTTTATTCAACGATTTCTTCTCTTTCCTGTCAGTCTTCAGCGTGTGTTATGACACGATGGAGCCAGTGTTCTGACGTAGAACCCAGATGCACTGCGACTTGTTTGCAAGCAGAGTTGTTTTACACATGCAAAAAGTCGTTATTTTTGTTTTCTTTGTGCACAGGAAATATTCTCGTAGCTTCATAAAATTGCAGTTGAACCACTGATGTCACATGGACTGTTTTAACAATGTCCTTTCTACCTTGCTCGACTTGAACGTAGTATTGCGTTGCTGTCAGAAAGCTCTCGGATTTCATCAGAAATATCTTCATTTGTGTTTTGAAAATGGACAAAGGTCTTGCAGGTTTGAAACAACATGAGGGTGAATAATTAAAGACAGAATTTTCATTTTTGGGTAAAATCCCTTTATCTAATCCTAAAAAGATTTTTTTTTAAATTTCATTAATTGAAATAGAGCAGAAATAAGATCTAGAATTAGATGAAACTTTAACTAAAGAGAAAAAACTTTTAAGGTCCACTGAAGTGCTTTATTCTATGTATTGACGTAATTTCAAATGAAACAGCAAGACAGGACAGTACATGTCAAGAAGCCCTGCCTCCTTTTTTAAATAGCCAATAGCGTTTTGTTTATATAACTGCTTGGACCAGAGCCATTGAACTCGGAATTTTTCATTGTTTTGGAGTACACTAGCTTATATATAACCTTAACATATTCATACAGTTCAGGTCAAAAGTTTACACCCCCCCTTTAGAATATGGAAAAAGTTAATTATTTTACTAAAATAAGAAATAAGATATTTCACATAAAAGACATATACATACCTAATACTGTGCTGTTACCTAAATGATCCACAACTGTTTTGTTTGTTTGTTTAGAGATAGTTGTTCATGAGTCTCTTGTTTGTACTGAACAGTTAAACTGCCCACTGTTCTTCCGAAAAATCCTTCAGATCCCACTGATTCTTTGGTTTTCTAGCATTTTTGTGTATTTGAACCCTTTCCAACAATGACTGTATGATTTTGAGATCCATCTTTTCACACTGAGGACAACTGAGGGACTCATATTAAACTATTACAGAAGGTTCAAATGCTTACTGATGCTCCAGAAGGAAAAAAACATGCATTAAGAGCCAGGGAGTGAAAACTTTTTGAGAAGGAGATCAGGGTAAACTTTTGTCTTCTGGGAAACGTAAAAGATTATTTTCTCTTGTGGACTGTATGTAAATGTCTTTTATATTTAAAAATGAAAAATAACCTGCATTTTGTAAAATCTTATTTTGAAAATAATAAACATTTTGCAGATTCTGAAAAACTAAAGGCCAAAAACTGAAATATAAATTGAAGTACAAAAATTACTAAAAATTAAAGTTGAATAGAAATATATTTAAAAAATGAAAAGCACATAAAGTTACTAAAATGAAAAATAAAACTGAAAACACAAAACCTAATTTAATTCAGAATATGAATTAAATACTATAATAGTCTTAAAATAACACTGGAAATCAGTGCAAATTGGCCACCAAAGGAAAAAAAAAAATCTGGTTACCCTGTCAGATAAGTAACATCCAGTAAGTATACATACTTTTTATGCACAGAGCTTGATGTAATTTTTATGAAACATGCTCTAGTCACTAGACTAGCCTACTTAGAGCGATCGATCCTTACAGTTTCAGCATGGTCTTGTGGTCCTATTCTTTTTTCATTCATACTAAGTAGTATTTGATAAATGCAGGGTAATTCACCATTTTAATAGCTGCTAGATTAGGTTCAACCAGGGCCACAGGAAATGGCTGGAAACTGGCAAATTTGGCGGTCGATAAACACTGTGAAATGAACTATGAGAAATGATTGAGCAAAGCAAAAAAACACAGAATCACACAGCCTGGCTTGCTTCTTATAGATTAATCTTGGAATCGTTATGTATAGTCCTGCAAGCCCTGATTACACAGAAAAGACAGCGGTGAGAAACTACACAGAGAAATCGACCACTGTCTCCCCCTGCTGGTTTTTTAAGACCCAGCAGAGCTGGAAGGATTTTCATTGTGAGTCAGTGAGCAGCTGGTTCTGCTTAGGCTCCAAGGAGGCATGCTAAATTACTGCTCTGTAATAAAAGCTCCACTTCAGAGTAGTTGTTGAGTGGGTTTTTCCCAAGGCTGATTTACTTGAGATGAGGCTTGGAGGTGCTCAAAGCTTGTGGGGCCCACAGGTTACCAGGGCCTGGACCCTGACACAAACACTCTCATGTACATGTGGCCGCTTTTGCAAACAACAAAGAATGACGTCTGCAAGTATGTGTTTGATGACAGAACAAATGGACTGTTTTTTTGATAGTCATCATCGCATCCAGACCGCTTTTAAACTCACCTTCACGGTGACATCTGGAAGCACAGCAGGGGCGGGGTTTTCTCTCCAGTTGATACCGGATAGGAAGGCGTGATAGTCAATCTTCTCAGACTCGTCTTGAAACCTGGATGCGAACATTAGAGATGCAGGAAATATGGATGCGCTGTGTTGAAATGTCTCTTGGATAATAAATGAGAGTTTGACCCTACTTTTCGAGGAGGGCTTGTTGTAGGTCATCGGACAGGGGCAGTCGGAAGGCTTTAAAGATGATCTGTGCTTCTTTAGAAGAGAGGTGTCCAGATCTACAGCCATTTGAAGAGACAGAAATGAAACAAAATGAAGCAACAGTGAAACTATTTTCTATTTAATACATTTAAAAATGTTAGTTTTTCCTGTGATGACAAAGCTAAATTTTTTTCCTTCATTACTCCAGTCTTCAGTGTCACATGATCTTTCAGATCTTGTTACAATTAATAATTTTGTAACATTATTAATGTCTTTACTGTCGCTTTTAAACAATTTAATGCTTGTGACGATGTAATCCTTGCTTAATAAAAGTATTAATTTCTTTTAAAAAAAATTACAAAGTATTACTGACATCAAGTGCTTGGTACACAGCGATGCATATCATAAAAAAGATTAGAAAATAATCATTTATTATTAAATTATTGTTGTCATATACAGTTTTCTTATGCAGTTCATGACGGACAGCTGCAGACATTCCAGGTTCATTATTTTCAGAACATCATAAAATAACAACTTTCCACAGGGCCACATAAACAGGACAAGCACGTTGACCTGTCGGCATTCTTCCTCATCTATTTCCCCTGCCTGCAACATGCCACAGGTCTTCATCTGTTTCCAATGCTTCACTTGAACCGCTGGAACTAATCGCACCCCCTCAATCTAAAGCAGATTGATGGTTATTCTACCTCACCGTGATTGTTAGTGGTCCACATCAGTGCCTGGCTGACTCTGAATAGCTGAGATAGGCTGTCCTTACAGAACAACGGGCAATGATTTTGTGGTTTTGTATGAATGCATGTTTATGTCAATGTTGATTTCTTATTACATATAATTTGGTCATGCTACAGGGCGCTTACACATAACAGATAACATCAGTTAACATCAATTTATAAGATCATTTATGTTTAAATACAGTGGGGTCCAAAAGTGTAAGACCATATATATATATATAACTTAATTTAAATCAGGAAACATGTAAGCCATAAAATGAATGCACAAAAAGGTACACCATTTTGTACCAATCTAAACATAAGCAGCAAATCTGTTGTAACATTATAAATGTCTTTATCATCACTTTTAATTAATTTAAAGCATCCTTGCTAAATAAAAGTATTAGTTTCTATTAATTTCTTTTCCAATAAATAAATAAATAAATAAAAAAGGTATAGCTTTTGAATGTTATAGGGTATAATGTTTCATTGTTTCATGTTTCAAAATGAATGCTTCATTTTTTCAGATAAATGCTGATCTTTGGATCTTTCTTTTCATCCTGAAAAAATTGCCTCAACTGTTTTGAATATTGTAATGATAATAATAATAAAAACTTTCTTGAACAATGATTTCTGAAGGATCATGTGACACTGAAAACTACAGTAATGCTGAAAATTTAGCTTTGATCACAGGAATAAATTGCATTTTACAATATATTCAAATATAAAGCGGTTATTTTAAATAGTAATTTTTTTTTTTTTTAAAGTATTGTTTTTGCTGTACTTTGGATTAAATAAATGCAGGCTTGGTGAGCAGAACTTCTTTAATAAACATTAAAAATCTTACTGTACAAAAACTTTTGACTGGGTAGTGTATTTGTCTACATCAAGCAGGGCCACAACGTCATAAGACACATTTGGTTACATTTCGGTTGGGACATTGGGTGACCAAAGTTCAATGTTAATTGTCAACGGTAAGTTGATGTCCAATACCGACGTCAGCTGACATCGATTTTTTGTTTATAGGTTGTGTAACCAAAATCGAATATAAGTCAACGGCAAATACTGACGTCAACCCAATTTTCATTCTCAACTAAAATGCAACTGGGGTCTAACGTCAACCTGACATCCGGTGCTTGCAGGGCATCGACAGCACTATGTGCACAATTAATTCCAGAAAATATCTAAAAAATATATAATATAAAATACAAGGAAATCTATTTTATAAAGTTAGATTTGAGAGAGAAAGTGAAAGATGATTAAATGGATGAAACACTGTTCAAGTACTACCTGTCCCGGTCCTCGTGTGTGAAAGCTTGGATCATATCCGTGAACTTCTCAAAAGTTTTCTTCTTTAGCTGATCCTGAGCTACAGCAAGCATGAGGCCGAAATCCACCTCTTTCTGTTCCCGAACTGAATAAGTGCGACCCAGCGTAATGATCTCGTGTTCAGACAACTGAACGTCCATTTCTGCCAACAGAGTCCTGTAAAGAACACAGCCATTTACAGAATAATTGTGCGCTGTTAAACTAAATAGTGTACTGGGGCCTTTTACTGCTTTTATTTGACAATGTTTTTATGACACAACAGTGATGTGTCTGTTAGGAATTAGAGTTGAGTACAGTTTGTTTCTTATAATGTTACTTATCACCAGTCACAACAACTAAAATAACTCTTTTAAGTTTTGTCCCCAGTCAGCCAAAACTGCAGCAGGACATTTTGCCAGTCAATTCTATTTCTGTAGGTAATCCCACCCACAGTAAAATCTCAAATTCAGTGAATCTGATCCAAAACTGCACTCAAAATAAATTATATGGCAGGCTAGGACAAGGTGTTATGTACCTTTTATTTGTGTATTTTTGGCTGGCTTCTTACCTGAATGACTCATAGGGAATGAAGCCAGTGCTGCTTGGGTCAGTCATGGTGAAGAACTGTTTTACTTTCTTCTGTTGTTCTTCACTGATGGATTTTACCTTGCTAATAATGGTGCCAATATTCGCCTTCGGGAACTAAGTAATAGAGAAACATAGATGAAGTGATTTCAGTGAAGTTTCTGTGTAAAACAGTTTTGATAAACGTTTTTTTTTTTTTTTGTGTTACCTCATCCGCATGCTGCTCCATGTAGTTGAATGTAAATTCATCAGCGTCCAGCAGCTGGAAAGGCTGATTGTTCAGATCCAGCCGAGCTCCCACATACAAATCCTGAGCTGTGAAATACTCAGACATCTCACTCTTAAACAGCTCTTGTCCTGGCTTCTTCACTCTACCTCTCTTTAAGAACTTGCCCCCAATCACACCTTCAACACAAAAACAGTGGAATAACATTAAGCAGAATCTTAATTACGTTTTTTATGTGAATTTAAAGAAATCAACAGCAGTACCTGAGTTTCTCTGAGGAGGTTCAAAAACTGCTATGGTGTCATCACTGAGGTAGACGTATATGATAAAAACACGTTCCTTGTCGATAGGACTGTCTGTCAGCATTTTCGCCACAAATCTCAACACATTGCTCACCAGACCTTGGCTAAAGTTGAGAAAAAAGCTTAGTTTATCATCTGGCCGAAGAATGCTTTGTTACAATAGACAGGAATCAATAGAATAAACATTTTATCATTGGTTGCACATTTTAAAATTAAACTAATCATGTAGATGCACCATGTTTTTTTGCCTACACTTTGAAATTTGTTTGAGCTGAAAAGTATTTGTTTACTCGCTTGTATACAGAATAAAACATCTAGACAATCCACTAGAGTTTGAGGATTTGGGGCCAAATTTACTAACGGCTTGCGCCAGCACAAACCACTTTTGACGTTACAATAGTACTGTCAGGATCTACTAAAGACACGGAGTGATCTGACCTTATTGAATATGCATGGAGTTTCCCTTTTTAGACGCAAAATTTATGGGAGAAGAGTATTAAAATGAATCATGCAACATGATTCACTAACGTTTGAGCATGTCAAATTACTGTATTTGGCGCTACTCTTCGTAGATTGCGCTGGTCATTATAGAAATGAGTTCTTTAATGTGTACATTGTCCGTACATCACATACAATTTTCCCTTCCTATTGACACTTTTATGGAGTTGTGCTCTAATGCTAATTTGCTAAATCTGGCCCTTTAGTGTTCACTCAAACCTAAAAATTGTCATTGCCCCTTTTGACCAGTAATACCAGTAAATTTCTGTAAAATTACCAGAACAACTTCACTGGTAAATACAAAAATGTGCTGTTCACACAGGCAGCGATGTTCTGTCTTTTTTACCGGTAAAGCACCATTCACACATCCATTTCACAATACTGGTAAATTCTGTGTTTGTGCAGCTCTGGTACGTACAGATGAAGTCAAATGTTTACATACCCCTTTCAGAATGTGCAAAATGTAAATTATTTTACCAAAATAAGAGGGATCATACAAAATGCATGGCATTTTTTATTTAGTACTGACCTGAATAAGATATTCCACATAAAGACATTTACATAGAGTCCACAAGAGAAAATAATAGTTGAATTTATAAAAATGACTCAATTCAAAAGTTTACTTACACTTGATTCTTAATACTGTGTTGTTATGTAAATGATCCACAGTTGTTTTATTTTGTTTAGTGATAGTTGTTCATGAGTCCCTTGTTTGTCCTGAACAGTTAAACTGCCTGCTGTTCTTCAGAAAAATCCTTCAGGTCCCACAAATTCTTTGGTTTTTTAGCATTTTTGTGTATTTGAACCCTTTCCAACAATGACTGTATGATTTTGAGATCCATCTTTTCATACTGAGGACAACTGAGGGACTCATATGCAATTATTACAGGTTCAAATGCTCACTGATGCTTCAGAAGGAAACATGATGCATTAAAGGGGTCATCGGATGCCCATTTTCCACAAGCTGATATGATTCTTTAGGGTCTTAATGAAAAGTCTATAATATACTTTGGTTAAAAATTCTCAATGGTAACAGTTGCAAATGAGTCCCTCAGTTGACCTTAGTGTGAAAAGTTGGATCTCAAAATCATACAGTCATTGTTGGACAAGGGTTTAAATACACAAAAATGCTGAAAATTTGTGGGATGTGAAGGATTTTCGTCTGTCTCCGTTTCTGAAGAACAGATGGCAGTTTAACTGTTCAGGAGAAACAAGGGACTCATGAACAACTATCACTAAACAAACAAACAAACAAAAACACAGCTGTGTATCATTTAGCAATAACAACACAGTATTAAGAATCAAGTGCATGTAAACTTTTGAACGAGGTCATTTTTATAAATTCAACTATTATTTTCTCTTGTGGACAACATGTAAACATCTTTTATGAGAAATATCTTAGTCAGGTCAGTACTAAATAAAAAATAACATGCATTTTGTATGATCCCTCTTATTTTGGTAAAATAATTAATATTTTGCAGATTCTGCAAGATGAATGTAAACTATGGACTTCTACTGTATAATAAATGTTTGTGTTTTTAAAAGCAGTTTGATTTCATGAAATGTCTTAAATGTGAAAGTCATCACCCTGAGGCTCACTCTGTCAGAGAATAGTGCAATTGAAAATGCATAGAGATCATCGAAACACCAGTAGACAACAATTCTATAAACTGTTCATTTTACTTCTAAAGAGAATATATTTTCATTTCACAAATTAAAACATACAACGTACGTATAAAATGTACTTTAAACTTGCACTACTGTTTATAAGTTTGGGGTCAGTTTATTCAGCAAATATGCATCAGATTGATCAAAAGCGACAGTAGAGACTTTTACATTGTTACAAAAAATCTGTTCTTTTTAACTTTCTATTCATCAAAAATCCTTTGTTTCTTGAACCCCAAATCAGCATATCAGAATGATTTCTGAAGGATCATGTGACACTGAAGAATGTAGTAATGGCTGCTGAAAAGTCCGTCTTGAGACAGCCTCATAGACTAAACAGACTAAACTGCATCTGACATACCTGTGCCAAGTATTTTTATATGCTCACTATCCTAATGGTATTTTTATATGCTCACAATACTAATGGACTCCCTAACTTTACTAGAAAGTTTAAAGATCTGTCCGCTTTCCAACTTACAGTGACTATTCTTTAAATATTTAGTTCACCAGGCTGACAAGATCAGGATGGGTCTTGGTTCCTTACATTCAAGAAGTTTCCTTGCTTATTCAAAGTGTTCAGTCCTATCACTTAGCTGCTTTGAAGTTATTACTATCTATAAAAGAATTGTTTACTTTAGAAGAGGCTTGTTTTTTCCTCCAAACTCTATGCCTGCCAATATATCGTCCAAAGCAAATTGAGCGAGACTGGTTCTGGAATTAAATTTGGAAGCAAAGCACTGTGAAAACAATGTATAATAATAAACCAACTTGTGTGTTTACATCTGAAGTATTGTGAGATTGCATTTGAGCTTCTGATTATTTATAAAGGGCATGTGCTCATCCATATGCTGTACTGCAAAGAGCTGAACTTAAATGTTGAATGGTGACTTTAGTAGGAAAGCTAGTAAAGGTCTGACATGTTTTGATGTATTATTAATGGTTCTAAATGAAAGAGAAGCATATATTCTGGACATCCTGAGGGAGATTAGCTCCACTGGTTACCTGTCTTTTTCCATAAGCTTCCTGAAATCCTTCTGTGGAGGCTTAGGCAGCAAACCCTGACAGGAGCACAGCGAATCTTCCTCAGATCCAAATCCAGTGTAAGGTGGCACCTGTCTGGCTGTTTTAGGAGGGGACGAAGCCTTGTATAAGACAGGTGTGAAGTCCTCTGTGAAACCACACAGGAAGAAAACATCAAACACACACACACACTAATGCATTTAAGCAGACATAAGCATGAAAACCGGAAGTGAGGCCAGACAGGTTGCGTTTACCCATATGAATTCAATCTGCAACCTCTTAACCTCTGAGAAACGAACAAGTGCTTCATCAGAGCCTGTGTCAACCCGGCTCCATTAGGCTCATGTGTAACTAATGCTATGATCTCTTCAGTCGGCATAACACTGCAGCAGACAGATGCACGCGCACCCGTATTGTGTTACCACTGGCATGGAGCTCGTGTGCTTCTCATGTCCGGGCGTTTGAAGATAAAGAGGCCAGGCTGGTCATTGCTCATATCTGCTGTCCAAAAACTGAGTCACCTTGAGGTGTCAATCAGTTCTGCTCCTTTAGTCTTCTGTCATTCAATGTGTGTTATTCAGACAGTTATTCACAGAGATGAAAGCACACTAGGGAGCATTAGTCTCTCATAGAGACGTGGGATTTACGACGGGAAGACTTTGAAAATAATGAACAGCTTGTCAGACCACACAGATGCGATGTGTGCCGAGAATGATTGGTTGGGTTTGTACATTTTCTTTTCAGTCAGTTCACTACAAAGCAGTGGAGCATAAGTTGCACATGTTGTAGAGAATTTGTTTGTAGCAAACAAAATAAATATGTGGTCATTACAAAGTTCCAAAGTCACATGTGAAACTCAATACTGACATCATGTGGACATTAATAGCAGTGCCAAACCCCTCCCTCTAACATTTTTCAAAACCGCATAATAAAAAGAATCCATTCTCCTATTATATTTTATGCTATAAAAAATACTGTACAATAATAATATGAAAAATGGCTATTTATACACTGCCATTTAAAACTTTGGAATTAGTAAGACCTGTAAAGAAGTTTCTTACGCTCATCAAGGCTGTATTTATTTGATCAAAAATACAGAAAAGAACAGTTATAATGCAAAATGTTATTACAATATCAAAAAATGGTTTCTTTTTTAATATACTTTAAAATATAATTTACTCTTGTGATGTAAAGCTGAATTTTCAAAAGCCAATACTCCAGTCTTAGTGTCACATGATCCTTCAGAAATCATTTTAATATGCTGATTTATTACTTTTATTATCAATGCTGGAAACTGTTGTGCTGCTATTTTTTTGGAACCTGTATTAATTTTTTTCAGGATTCTTTGATGAATAAAACATTAAAAAGAACAGCATTTATTCAAAATATAAATCTTTTCTAACACTGTAAGTCTTTACTATCACTTTTTTATCAATTTAGCACATCCTTGCTGAATAAAAGTATTGATTAAATAGAAAGAATAAAAATTGACTGACCCCAAACTTTTAAACATTTTAAAAAATATATCTATGTTAAATAAATGCTGTTCTTTTACACTTTTTAATTCATCAAAGAATTCTGAAAAATATATCACAGGTTCTAAAAAATATTAAGCAGCACAACAATAAATTAATTAATCAGCCTATTAGAATGAATACTGGAGTAATGATGCTAAAAATTCAGGTTTGATCACAGGAATAAAGTAGATTTTAATGTATATTAAAAAGAAAAATCGTAATAATATTTCACAATATTATTATTTTTTCTGTATTATTGATCAAATAAATGCAGCCTTGATGAGCATAAGAAACTTCTTTAAAAAACATTACAAGTCTTACTGATCCCAAACTTTTGAACGACAGTGTACACTGTTTTATGTAACATTTTTTTATTAAAATATCCAAAAACCACTAGAACAGTGTTACATATTTTTCTGACTTGTGTACTTAAATTATTCCAAATGTTTCCAGGAATGTCTAAAAAAGCTCCGCTGCTTTCGAGCCGTGTGTCGCACTCGTCCTTCATTAGCAATCACTCCAGCGTCCTCGTTTCGCTCCCACGACTTTCAGCCCCACCATGCTTCATACTACAGTGACCTTAATACGTCTTTAATACATTAGCACATCCATGAACATGATTTCTGCCCGAGTCCCGACGGATAGCATCGGCTGTGGGGACGAAGACTACAGCACCCATGACACCACACTCAATCACTGCATCATCAAACTACGCCTTTGGTTCTTTGTTTGTTTTGAATGTGCGTGAAAACCTACATATTGTGCCTTTAAAGGAGAACTCCACTTCCAGAACAACAATTTACCGACAATGTCATCCAAGATGTTTATGTCTTTCTGTCTTCAGTCGTAAAGAAATTATGGTTTCTGAGGAAAGCATTTCAGGATTTTTTGTAAACACTGTGTCTGTAGTTCCGCCTATGTTCCGTGTGACCTTTCAACTTGATTCAGTAGTACGTAGCGCCGTGAACGCGCATCCCAGAGCCTGTGCTACATGAGCTTTTGTGCTTAAAAAGTATAAAAAAATATTTTCTGAAAAAAATGACAGATCGTTTCGCTAGATAAGACCCTTCTTCCTTGGCTGGGAACGTTTAGAGCCCTTTGAAGCTGCATTTAAACTACATTTTGGAAGTTCAAAACCTAAAATACTTTCCTCAAAAACCATTATTTCTTCACGACTGAAGACAGAAAGACATGAACATCTTGGGTGGCAAGGGGGTGAGTAAATTATTTGTGAATTGTTGTTGTGGAAGTGGAGTTTTCTTTTAAATTGTTTTATTTGACACAAACCTGTTTACCCACACATCTTGAAATTTGACATTTTAATCAAACATAATGTTAGGACACTATCACCTATAAAAGTATAACTTACCAATACCATATTTAGAGCGATAATACTCTTTAGTGAAGTTGTCACAGTCACATATTATCACCCTACGACCCCACACATTAATGACACCTCCAATGGTCAGGTCACAGTCTCTGTAGAATTCTTCTTCTACTGCTCCAGTCTGTAAAACATTAAGACATTGACATACTAGTCTGTTAAAACAAAACAATTGGCTTCTAAACTAATTAAAAATGTATTTCTAACAATAAAAAAATCCTAAGGGCATTGATAATGGACCATTTTTTAATCAGCACTCACTTTGAGGCTATCCAAAATGTAGCGTCCTCCTTGTCCGACTGGTCCAAATACATTGAGGACTGTGCGGTCTGTTATTTCTCCAGGCTGACGCTTGGGAACAGGAGCATGCTGTTTGATAGCATCAAGAGGAAAATAATTATAATTTTTCCTAACTTCAAGGACAAGTAAAATTTGCTAATGGGTTCATAATTATTTACTCACTGGGGGTTTCCTGCAAAACCTTTTTAGATGACATTTAGTGAAAGGCAACAGAATGAGTGACAAGGCTACATGACAACATAAACCCCCCCTGAACAAATCCTTCTTCCTTCATAATGAATTTAGGCTGCAAAACAAGCAGGGAGGAAACTGAAAAGTGCTTTAGGGAAGTTGGATGTTCTTTCAGCCCTGTCAGTCTGGATAAAAGCTTGGCATGGAAGACGGAGAAACGTGTCCAAGCAAAAGAGGAGAGAGGAACTGATAACCACTTAGTCTCGTCTAAAGGTGGAACAAACAGTTTTGAACCATTTCATTTCAGATTTTTCAAGCACAACCATTGAAATCATCACCTCTGCATGTATATGATACAAAATACAGTAAAAACTGTAATATAGTGAAACATTATTAAATTACATTAATATATTTCTGTGATCGCAAAGCTAAATTTTCAGCCATTACTTAGACATCAAAACATTCTAATATGCTAATTTAGTGCTAAAGAAACTTTTTTTAAAGTATTATTATCAGGATGTTGTAATATGTTATGGATATGTTAAAAAAAGTTCTTTTTGCAGGGCTGTTTCCTACTAACCTTGGGAAGCTTGCCCCTGTGTAGAAATTTAGGGACAGCGTCTCGACCAGAGTTTGGAAGGACGACTTCGTAAATTTCCATCGTGTCATTTGCCAGGAAGTAATGCAAGATCAGCTCTCTGGGGTCTCCAAACATGCTCTCAGTATCATCCCAATAGCAGTAGAAGCGCAGGACTTTGCGGTCATGTTCCAAAAACTGCTTCAGGGTATCTATTCTTTCATACGGCCGCAGCGGCTTCATGTTCTCCTCCATCTGTGAGGGAGAAAGAAACAGTATAATACTGAAGTATTGATATTGCTATTTAGACACATGGTGCTTTCTTACCTCTTGTCGAAGGGTGGAATAAGGATCTGCTGGCGTGGAAGCAGAGGGGTTTAGGCGCACCCCCATTTTAATCAAGAAGTTGCGTGTAAAGTGGTCACAGTCCGTAATCATAAAGTTTCTAGTATAGAACACGATTTCCTGATTGATGTTGAAATGGTGCACATTGTAGAAGCAATCATCTTTAGGAGCTGGGAGAGGAATGCGGTGCCTCCGAATCAGGATTCCTACATAGGACGAGAACAGCTGCATTTAAACAGGATGTTTTTACTAATCTGGATGCTGTACATTTGATTCTGATGTTTTACCCTGTGGGATCCCACTGTTTTTGAGCTCTGGCTCCACTACTTGTATGGTGTCATCCTCTAGATAGAAGTAAATCTTGCACTTTCGCACTCTATATTTTTCTTCCCTCCTCTGAGGTACAGTTTCTTGGAAGTAAGCATCAAAACACAGGACCTTCAGGTAAGGAAATTGTGAGGAAAATGAATACACTTTGCACAGGTAAAGAAAAAAGGTATATTATGTTCCCAGTTCCCTTATAAGAATGACAAACCTGTTTGTCAAAAGCAACCCAAGACGGAGCATCACTGCCTTCTCCCTTTGGAAAAAGTGAATACTTGGGTCTTGTGCTCTGCCCCAGTAGAAGTTCTCCTCCAATGCCTGGCTTTTCTGCCCCGACCATCATGGCCACTCCATTTGAATAATCAAAATGCTGAGATTTGTGAAATTTATCTCTTCCAAGCTGGAAAATGTTGAAGAGTAAATAAAATGGACACTGCAAAATGCTTTCAGAATTATGTTATTCCGTCATTTCTACTCCAGTTTATGTGTTTCTGGTTTTCTTCATCAATTATTAATGGTTGAAAAATAGAATGAACGGCACTGCAGGTGCAGCATTTTGCAATGATTAAATAAATGAAATAACTAACTAAAAGTATAGTTTATACACTACACACACACTTAAAATATTTTCAGTTTAAGTAAAGTTGAGGTCAAGTTTACATACACCTTGCAGAATCTGCCAAATGTTGATTATTTTACCAAAATAAGAGGTATTATACAAAATGCATGTTATTTTTTAATTAGTACAGAACTGAATAAGATATTTCACATAAAATACACTTACACATAGTCCACAAAAGAAAATAATAGTATATATTTAAAAATAATAATTTATAAAAAATGACCCTGTCCAAAAGTTTACACACGCTTGATTCTTAATATTGTGTTGTTACATGAGTGAGCTGTTTTTTTTTTTTTTTTTAGTGATAGTTGTTCATGAGTCCCTCGCTTGCCCTGAACAGTTAAACAACCTGCTGTTCTTCAGAAAAAATCCTTCAGGTCCCACAAATTCTTTGGTTTTCAGCATTTTTGTGTATTTTTGAGGACAGCTGAGGGACTCATATGCAACTATTACAGAAGGTTTAAACGCTCACTGATGCTTCAGAAGGAAAACAATGCATTAAGAGCCAGGGGTGTAAACTTTTGAACAGAATGAAGATGTGTACATTTTTCTTATTTTGCCTAAATATCTTTTTTTTTTTTTTTTTTTTCCATTTAGTACTGCCCTTCAGAATACGTAAAATACCTTTAAATGGGGTCATTTTTATAAATTGAACTATTATTTTCTTTTATAGACTATGTAAACGTCTTTTATAAGAAATATCGTTTTCAGGTCAGTACTAAAAAAAAATAACATGCATTTTGTATGATCCCTCTTATTTTGATAAAATAATTAACATTTTGCAGATTCTGCAAGGTGTATACAACGTTTGACCTCAACTGTATGAATACGCTCTAGATACAGACATACTTAGCAATACATAAACAGCTTTTATTCACAGAAAGTTATTTTCCCTCAACACAGACAAAATATTTATATAGTAATTTTGATATTACTTACATTTCTATTGGCTGAATTTCCCGGCAACATTGGTAACGCCATTTTTAGTAGCAAGCGATAAAGTAGGATTTTCTCAGTGCAGAACGACCACAAACTGCTGGGAAGTGGATGCCAAGGTAACAACTTGTTTGCAAATATCATTGCTAGGCAACGAAACGTAGATCACGTGACAGTTAATACATTGAAATTGTTTGCAGTTCATCCAAATGTTTTCATTTAAAAGCTATTAATCACATATTGCAACAAAAAGTCAGTGTAGAATATTTCTCTCTATGTTTCATAACGCGTAACATACGCATTAATGAATAAATAAGACGGTCAGAAATTATAAATTTAAAAAAATATTTTAATTAATTGATTATATTTTGAGATCATATACAGTACTTATGAACATACAGTAGGACCTACTTCTGAATTTCTTATCAGCCAGTTTGCTGTGTTACTGTAAACTGCTGGGTGTCCAAATTCTCATGAATGTACTTACCCTGTAAAAAAAAATCTTTTGGTTACACTTTATTTTATGGTGTCCTTGTTACAGTGTAAATATACATTTAAGTACTGAGTAATATTAATTAACCACATGTATTTACTATATGGTAAGGTTTAGGATAAGGGTTTGGTTTAGAGTTACATGCATAATTAATTGGTATTATAATAGTAAGTACATGTAACATGTGCAACAAGGACACCTTAAAATAAAGTGTTACCAATCTTTTTTTTTTTTTTTTTTTTTTTATAAAAACCTTCATTATATGTGTAGATTCTTTTCTTAAAAAAAAAAAAAAAAAAAAAAAAAAAAAAAAAAAATCATGAATAGACCATAAATAACCAGAAAGACATCATTTTTATTACTTCCACATACATGTTATTGGTGGGTTGTTTTGTATATTTAAAAACAAATTAATCACAAAGTAAAACAATCAACAAAAAACAATACATGCTTCTGGACAAGTAAAAATTAAGGAAATTATACAACTAACTCAAAAAAGTGTATTGTCAAAAACTAAATATAATAAGAAACACTTTAGTAGTTGTATATGTAACAGACATCATTAGAAGTAGGTGAAATAAAATTAAAAATAAAATAAAACCACACCACCAATTTTCTATTAAGTTATTGGCACAGTATCTCGCTCTCCATCAGAATGATTAAGCTATGTACAGTTAAGAACGACATTTCAGAGGATTATATTTAGAACAACAGTTCAGCAAACGTCCATTGCACTGGCTGCTTTGACAATACATCAGGTTTCAGTGTTGTATCGCTGTGATACAGAGACAGGGGATAATATTAATGTGCAAACTACTTATATCAGTGGCAAAACAGTAGATCCAGGTTTCATTTAGGACGCCAAGCCCAGCAGAAATCCTCCAACAAATCCACCCGAGATAACAATGTTCCTCTTCACAAATTCTGTTGACTGTATAAGAAAAATACACCATTTACAAAAAGCAGGATACAGTAACAACATTCTAAAGTGTTACATGCACAACCTAAATAATAATACAAAATGCTTCATCCACCTTTTTCTTCAACGCAGAAGAAAGCTTATGAGTGAGACTTCTGGTTCATTTGCTGCTACAGGGAAATGATGAGAAGTATAACACTGCGTAGTTAACCGTAAACCTGTTTGCACTACAAACCAGTGTGTTCGTAATTAAGATAATACATTAAAATAATATGCTAAGACACACCAATCTGCAATATCAAGCAGCAAAACGAGCTAAAAAGCTGTACACAGTTGAGACCGGAAGCCACACCCATAAAATGTACAAATGGCCGCATCCACTCTTATGTAAAGAAAAAGGTGGGAAAGTAAAATTGTGGGAGTGCAAAATAGCTAGTATACTGCTATATGAAGTTAAGACGAACGTATGAAAAAATACCCACGTCTTCTATAAAGGAATTGAGCTCAGGGGCTGCTTTGTTTGCCTTTTTCTTCAAATGCTTTTTAGCTTTATTCACATCCTTTTCCACTTTTCTCCAGTCAACCTGCACATAGCCACTGTGGTTGGCAATCTGAAATGAGAAAAGTAATATTTTTCCATAAGTAAGATGATATAGAAGCATAATCCACCCCTAAAGGAATAGTTCATTCAAAAATGAAAACTTGCTGAAAATGTACTCACCCTCGGGCCGTCCATTAAGTTTGTTTCCTCATTAGAACAGATTTGGAAAAATTTAGCATTACATCACTTGCTCACAAATGGATTATCTGCAGAGAATGGGTGCCGCCAGAATGAGAAACCAATATAATGGAGAGAGGGCTTGTATGTTAGTTGGAAGGGATTGTTGGAAGTTGAAACGACTTGATGGATTTGTTTATTACAAAAACCCAGCTTTTCACTTCACGAGACATTAACTGATAAACTGAAGTCATGTTGTGGATAATCGTTTTTAGCAGAAGTTTAGCAGACTTTCATTCTGACGGCACCCAACACAATGCAATGCTAAATTTCTCCAAACACATCTACATGGATGGCCTAAGACTTTCGTTTTTGAGTAACCTATTCCTTTAAAAATAGCTAGAACATATGATGCAAGCATTTTAATAATCCATACTTGTAACAAAAGAAATCCCCCTCCAACAGCAGTAGCCACAATTTTTCCAACTCTCTGAAAGAGATAACCAGCGCACCTGGAGGACAGAGATTTGAAGTGGACAAAGTAATTAATGCATTTATTATTATGCATTAATGCAGTTACTATATACATGTAGAATAGAATAAGTCAACTAATCAAAGATTACAGCACATAGCATAGGTTTCTTAATCTACATTAACACTAACCATCCTGTTACTCCACCCATCATGATCTGTGAAGCCACAGAGTACTTTTCTGCAATGGGTCCCGTACTGTTCCCAAAAACACGACTCCACCATTGATGCCTCCTGGCATAATCTGTGATGTTAACCACCTCATATAATTCATCTTCACTCTCTGCATCTACATCTGAAATAAAAGTAACTGTTAGTATACATTAAGTAATTGTATGTTTACAGAGTCCGACATCACAAAGCATGGATGCTAATGAAAACACACCTTCATTGGGATGTTTTACACTGGTAAACAAGTAGTATACTGATTATTCGCGTCTTTCCACCCAAGAACAGATTGTAGGTCCACAACCTGTTTTACATGCTTTAATATTACAGATTAACGTTATCCAATTTATGAACATGAAAAATAGCATTAGGTTATTTAACACTTATTAATAAGGTCACCAACCTAACCATCGCACCTTATACTGAAATATCGAACCTAAGAGCAAGACACTAAAGAGGATATTGTGAATGTATTCACCGACAATGCAGATACAAGATATGAATGAGAATTAACACAGTTTGAGTGAATTTTCCGAGATTAAGCCACATGATATCTGTACAATCTGCCGACATGATAATCGATAACCATGCTGCTCTACTACATTGGAAACACTCGGAATCTAGTTGCATATTACCTATATGATTAAATAAACACGTTGTCAATCAAGCCCATTTATTAAAATGTGTGGTTGGGCTATTTATTTACCTTCACCGCGATCCGCCATTTTATGAGGCTCCATTCACTGCTGCAGCTCTACGCAAAATCCTGCGTCATTTACGTGCGATCACTGTCCACAGACTCACGCGATCGCTTGTATGTGTTATTCACAAAATACTTTACTAATTGTTTCAAGTGCATTTTCACAATTTAAATTATCAGTATTAGAGGTCTTCACACATACTGCTTAAAGCTGATTAATTTTTTTTTATACAAGAAACACTGTAGTAGTAGTAGTGTAGTAGTTAATAAGAAGAATACTAGTTATGCAAGGGAGTAAAAAGAAGATATGGAAAGAATTACACTACTAGTCAAAAGTTTTTGAACTGTGAGGTTTTTAATGTTTTTTAACCCTGCATTTATTTGATCTAAAGTACAGCAAAAACAGTACAATTTTGAAATATTTTTATTATTAAAAATAACTGTTTTCTATTTGAATATAGTTTAAAATGTAATTTGTTCTTGTGATTTCGAGTTTTTGAATTTTTAGCATGATTATTCCAGTTACATGATCCTTCAGAAATCATTCTAATATGATTTGCTACTCAAAAAATGTTGAAAACAGCTGAGTAGAGTTTTTTTTAGGTTTCTTTGATGAATAGAAAGTTCAGAAGAACAGCATTTATCTAAAATAAAAATATTTGGTAACATTATAAATGTCTTTATCATCACTTTTGATCAATTTATATATAAAAAAATAAAAAAATAAGTAAAATACAATATTCTTCAATAATCTCTTATTAAAAAAACAGAAACAAATATCAAAACCACAAAGAAAGAAAGAAAAAGAAAGAAAGAAAGAAATCTGGGGTGTATTAAATTTTTAACCACACATTCCACATATACCACAAAATCTGGAAGAATGAAAATTATACTGGCTCATGCAACAAACTGTATAAAAATCGTAGAAATCCTCAAACCCCTGAGTTTTCAAACAGACAGATGCTTGAACCAATAATGCGTTTTATGTTGGTGTTACGTAATCATAATAAATCCAGGTGAGCCAATCGCAGTAGGCGAAGATGCGGCGTAAAGTTGAGGGGTTTGTTATTTACCCTCCCCCTTGAAAGTTTATATGAAAAAAAGGATCCCAAGACAAGGCCGATCACGTGGTCTCCACGGAAAGCAGCCATTGGTCGAAAGCACAGAGAAGGCGTTCCGACGGCGGCGGCGTGGGTTCGCTTGAGTGACACAATTATAACAAGTTTGAGCTGGCGACTAGGGGGAAGTTTGAGATATTACTAAATAACAATTTACCGTTAAATCCTGCATTGCTCGTTCTGCATGCATTTTGGTGTACCTGCTACCTGCGACTCATTTATGTCGAGGACAATGTGAAAAAGGGGGTGTTCAGAGGAAATTATTTTCCGTCTGTTCTTTTTTGCGTTTCGATCCACGCAAAAAGGTGCTCGGCTTGCGGTGTGTAAATATTTTCGCTGGAGTTTTTTGTCTATGAAATCGTGCGGAGTGTCAGTGGCCGCTGTAGCTCTCGCTGCTGCTGCTGCTGCTGGTGGTGATGGTGATGAGGAAAAGAAAATGGCGGCGGGAAAAGCGAGTGAAACCGAAGAGGACTTTCCGAAGCTTACGCCGCAAGAAAGGGAGCGCTTAGCCAGCATAGACAGGTCAGTTCAAGCCCCTTTACTTGCAGCGATGACCCTCCGTGCATTTTTACGAGCGTTCATCGTATGTTAAAGCGGTGCAAATGAATGCGGTGCAGGTAAAGTAACACGGAACCGCCTGTGTTGTCCTCTATTTGCAGCACACTGTTTGGATTTCAGAGGCTTCATGAAGATGGCGCCAGAACGAAGGCCTTGCTGTTAAAGGTATGAGTGTATGACACTAATGGGGGTCTGGAGGCAGACACACACATAAACTCTGCTTATCAAATAACTTTGCTGATCTTATAACATCGTTCTGCAAATAAACTCGTATTGCACTGAAGAAAATGCGTAATAGTGATACAACACACTGTGCAGTGACACTTAAGGGGGTCTATATAGACATAAACATATACTTTATTAATCAGCAGCAATACACAATCACGCACAGAGACAAACATTGCATTGTACAGAATAACGCAGCGTGCGTGACACTTTTATAATATTTACGTTATATAAAATGCAAACAAGACGCTATATATACCGTGTTAAATTCATGTACGAAACAGCGATGATATAGTGATAAAAATTAAATATAATGCATCCAACTTCACCCGCATACATACAGTATAACTTACTCATGTAAAGCAACAAATACTGTATAGCAAATCTGCGTGATTGTTTATATCGTCGCAGATTTAAACTCTATTATCGCCCAGCTGTAATCTGCTATTATCGTGAAAAGTGCATCAAAAATGAAATAACGTTACATGATATAGGCTGCACAATGCATGTCAATGATACGAATCCGTAGCGTGTACGTTGCTCCCTGCAGTGATTATTTTATATATTAGTCTGCTTTGAAAGTTATTAAACTTACTGTTATATTAGTTTGGATGCTGGCACCTTATGCACACGGCATACTTTATTTTGTGAAGAAAAGCTATTTTGTATAATGCCATTTTCGCCTATCATGACCTCGTTCACCCGTTGTCAGTGCGGCTCTGTAGTGAAGAGTTGAGAGTAATGAGGGTGCTGTTTTTATTCGTTTGCATCGATTTGAATATCAGTTAAACAGTCTAAGCTTGTTTTAAGTAATTAATGGTCTTAATTATAGAAAAATGTGCCTAAATAGCTTTTGCTTGAGTCAGAAGGTGCATCTGTCGTTTGATGTTGATAAACCCTCCCTGTGTTAATAAGTTTAGCTAGCCGAGCTGTTCATACTCCGTTAGGCCTAAGTTGTGAATTATTGACCTTTTTTTGCCGAGCTTAGACCACTCTTTAGGCTATTATAGTGTTTCAGGATGACCTGGGAAGGTTAAAACTATGATCCCAGTGGTTTACCAGGCAGTGGCTACATGTTAGCTGGTTAGCATGATGCTAACCAACTGTAACTGCATGTGAGGCTCTTTTCACTCGTATCTCAACATTCAGGTTTTCAGTAAAGTAATGAAGTTGCTTACGAGAAATTGTGTGTGGTTTAACATTGCAGTTTGCAAATTTGAATAGTCTACTTCTAAAGGGAATTGTCATATGGCCAAGTAAGTTGACTTGGGTTGCTTTGCTAGGTTGCATTTGCAAGCTGCATTTGTTGGAGTATGTCAGTGCTGGATATTTTGTCACCTAATTTGTTTGTATGACTAATGTCTTTATTTATACATATGGCACATTTATACCTACTTTGTGTTTTTAAAAATTAACTGTTGTAACGCAGGACTCCTGAATGAACACAATCTGCAGTATAGTTATAAAGATGATAAAATGTCCATGCACCTATAATTTTGCCAAAAATGTTTTTCAAAGTATAGATGTGAGCTTGTAGACAAAACTATACTGTAAGCTAATTAGATTAATAGTTTGGAATTATTGTTCATAGACATTTATATTAATTGCCTGCAAGAATTTTGACCGTTTGTGCCCAGAATGATAACTATAATAGTAACTATGAAGTTTTAATAATCATTCTAAAAGCCTGTTCACACCAAGAAAGATAACTGTATTTCCATCCACACCAGCGGATAATAATATTCTGTTTTATTAAAAGCTCTAGCTGTAGTTTTGTCATCTTTAAGTGCTTGAGCTCTTTAAAGTTGGGTGGATTCTGATTGATTGTCAGTGTTTTTATCATTCATCAGCTAGAGAAAAAGCCATCTAAGAGTGATTCCAGCAATATCATTTCTCTTTGTCCTTATTGCAATGGCTGTGGTGTGGACTTCGCTATTATAATATGTTCAAAACTATTATTAAAACGTAATAACTTAGAATTATCGTCATTGCTGTGAATGTTCTTTAGTACTTTGAGAAAAGGGAAGTCCACAACATGGCTGTAATGATAATACAGGAACAATATTATTGAAATAACTTTCAGAATGATTATTTCCAGCAGATGAATAATAAAACCGTTGAAATTGATGGCCAGAGTCTAACAGACTTCAAGGAGCTTACGCATTTCAAGTGCAGGTTTTTTTTTTGCATTTTAATGTGCAGTGATCTAATGAACAAAACATTAATGTGCACTGGTGTGGATGCTAGAGCTGTTATTTTTATAGTTATCATTCTTGGTGTAAACAGGCCTTAACAGTGGTAGATGGAGAATGGAGATAGACAGGTGGATTGTTTAATTACCAGCTCTGCCATGGGCCAGACATTTTGAGGCTGTGGTGGCTCTGACAAGAATGAGACGATTCATTTAGAAATAGATGTGCGCATCCCTCAATCACTCCGCTCAGTGCTGTTGTGCTGTCGGTGAGCGCTGATTGCTGTTTCTCTGATGCTGTGCAACTCTTCCCACAAACTAGCCATGTCTGTCAAAACACTCAGTGTCCCAGATACAGCCAGCACCTCTTTAAATACCTTGTAAACACAGCGGTTAAATGAGCGCTTCGTTTTAGTTTAACTAGAACATGCATTAATGTGTTTAGCACTGGATATTATTGGGTAAAATATTCAGAAGTTACTTTGGTTCTTAGATATTGTCTCTGAGATTTTACAGTTTTATGTTTATTATTTAAATGAACAGTTCTCACATTGATTAGGATTTGTAAACATGCACTGATTATTCTGTATGTGTTATCAGTCTGAATGTTTAGCTTGTATGTTGCAATTTCATATTCTGCAGCCTAATGCATGTTTGAGCATTTTAACACCAAGTCAAATAATACAGAGCAAAAACCTCCGTGTTCTGAACTTCTTGTGTCATAGAGAATAACCAGTGTTATTTAACCTTTTCTGTGACCTTCAGTTCCGTTCAACTCGCTTGACCTTGTAGATGTTCAGAGCTTTAAGGCGTGCTGACGTGAGACGAGCAAACAAGACTACTGGTTGGATATTGGGTGCTGCATTAGTACATTTAATGTTGCTTTGTCTCTGACATTTTTCCTGCAGTTAAAACAGATCTTTAATGGTGCATTAGTAATTAATTTGCCACATTTAATTTGGAGTAAAGATTGTTAGATGTATTTAAGTAAATGGTTTATGTCTTATAAAGCTTGTAAGCGATTGTTAATGGTGAGCTTAGTAAACATGCTTATTCCCAACATATACACTATGGTTTAAAAGTATAGGGTTTGCGTAAAAAGTTTTTACTCCCGCTTGAGGTGACTTTTGAAGTCTGCAAAAAATTGTTGATGAGGATAATGGGAGATGGAAACGCATTTTGCGAATAAATTCCTCCACGCGCACCAAAAATTCAGCGGACCGATCTCATTGCACAGCATCTGAAATGCCTGAGCAAAGTCTGTCGTCAAAGCGTTTCTGTATAATTGCCTCCTAGAACTGTTATACGCAACTGCGTTCCCAAACAGCTGGCATCTGCCTCCAAAAGCAGTGACCGCATTTATTGTGTTTTGTATGCTCTCTCTGAGCCACAAATAACTTATTATATATGAAAATTATTATATTTGGTGACTACTTCTGCTTTTTTTAGTGATATTTAATGGCAGTTTATCAGGAAGTGACGGTTTTGTTCTCTGACTTGTTGGATGGAAACGATTGTTTTATGCAATATTCCAGTATGTTAAATTCACAACTTTGGATGGAAACCCAGTTTATGATATATATACATTTGTTATAATGCTGAAAACAGTTCAGCTGCTCAGTATTTTTGTGGAAACTATAAAAAGGTTTTTGATTCTTAGATGGTTCAAAACAACAACTTTTATTTAGAATATTTTTTTGTGATGTTATAAATGCCTTTACTGTCACTTTGGATCAATTTGATGTGTCCTTGCTAAACAAAAGTATTAATTTATTTCAAGAAAATTTAACCCCAAACTTTTGAATGGTTTCGTATACCTGCTGTTTAAATAGACTTCATATAATGCAGACATTTAGGTACAAAATATTTCATAATGCTTGGTGAGTGCTGAGATACATGGGTTACATACATATACAAAACAGTGTGTCACATACATATATGCAGCATGGGTATATTTGTAGCAATAGGCAAAATACATTGTATGGGTCAAAATGATTGATTTTTCCTTTATGCTTAAAATCATTCACTGTTTGCTTCACAGGCTGTTCGCTGCTATGACGTCTACATCTTAAAAGCTGAAGGGAAAGTGGAGCCAGAGGTGTTTTGCCAGTTAGGTCACTTCAACCTTTTACTGGAAGATTATCCTAAAGGTGAGTTTCAACTTAAGCAATATTTCTTTTATTGACGTTAAAAAAAAATGACAATCAGTCTTAATACGCTTCTTTTGTTTTCTCCTCAGCATTATCTGCATACCAGAGATACTACAGTTTACAGTCAGACTACTGGAAGGTGAGGGATGCTTGCACTTGTTGTTAAATCCATCCAAGGTGTGGACAGTGTTAAATACAGGTGTTGACAGGGTCCAGTGTTTTTTGGGAATTCAGCCATTTTCAGAGGTGGCTGTAGGCGCATGTGGTAACTAATATAGTGGTGCCTAGAGACCTGCCTTCCTGCAAAGTTCAGCTTCACCCTGATCAAATACAACTGAACCAGCTAATTAAGATCTTCAGGAACACTTTATAATTACAGACAGTTGTGCTGAAGCAGGTTTGGAACGGAAATCTTTTGGTAGGTAGATCTCCAACAGGAACAGGATCGGCACCGCTGATCTAATGCATCAAAGACAATATTAAAAGGTTGCATAATCATTGGATCAAAACGGTGGTTTTAAACTTAAAGTCTGCAAAGCAGTAATGATACAGTAAGAACTCAGTGGACCATTTGTAGTTTGCCTACTTGCGTTTGGATCACCTGTAACAGATGTAATTATAGGTGACCATAATTAGTGAAAGCAATTCAATTTGATGTGTCTGGCTAGGTGTAGCTGTCCCTAAGAAAGTTTTTGAATGTGAAATGAGATCCTGTAGGAGTGTCGGTAATGGACTTTGACAGTTTTGGGTTCCAGACAGTTTTCTCCTTGAGCAAGTGTGACGTTCTTGGCTGTGAAATTTCCATAGCAGGGTAAACTTTCACCGTGATGGAGTGCTTTTGACTGCAGATACGGCTGTCGACTGTGGAAGTGTCATCTCTCACATATCAGGCGCTAAGCCTCAGCATAAGGCTAATAGAAACTGATTTCCAGCACAGATGGACTGAACGTTCTTTTGTGAGTTATTAGGTAGTTTCTAACCGTTTGTACTATAAATTACATTTTTGCATTGGCACTATTTAGTTTGGATGCCTGGATGGAAAATTTGCCAATGGAAACATTTCAGACCGCAGCTGTGGAAGTTGAAGATTTCATACTTTCTGCAAAGCTGCTTATGCTTTTTTTTTTTTTTTTTTTTTTTTTTTTTTTTCTCTCTTCTCCCTCCCATTTAGGGTTTATTTTTTGCTCTCAGAGTTAGGTCTTGTTCTAAATTTGTGTCTGTGCTGAAGGGGTTAAAGGGTGCTGTCTCAGCACTAAGACAGCTGTGTGCGATTTTGTGCAGGTGTGATGAGCGGCCCGTGTGCAGTACTGTCAGCCTGTCAGAGTGATGCACCATGCGCTTTGCAGTCAGTGCTTCTCTGGCACTCTTTATTCTGTGCCTGTCCTGACTTCACACTGCTGTCCGAAGTCTTGCGAGACAGTCATCCTTTTTAGATTGTAAATAAGTAGCGTGTGCTGTCATGCTGGTTGTTAAAAGCCTGTGTCGTTGTTGACTGATTGCATTTGAACAGAGCTGCATTCATTTAAAATGTGAAACCTGGTTTGCACTTTTAAGACAGTCTTGTCATTTGAATAAACTGTAATGTGTGAACTGATAAATGTGTACTTTGAATGCATGCATAAATGCAAATTTTCTCCTACTTTATCTACACTATTTTTCCTGTAGTTCTTCTCTGGTTAAAATGCAACAGACTGAAATATAAATTATTTACTAAAATCCTGCCGCCTTGCCCTTGTTGCACTTTATGATTGCATATGGAATGTTTAAATTATTTTTGGTCATTTACAGTTGTGGTCAAGTTTACATACACCTTGCAGAATCTGCAAAATGTTGATTATTTTACCAAAATAAGAGGGGTCATACTAAATGCATGTTATTATTATTTTTTTTTTTAAATTTAAAACAGACCTAAATAAGATTTTTCACATAAAAAACATTTAAATATAGTCCACAATAGAAAATAATAGATTATTTACATTTACATTTATTAAAAATGACCCCATTCAATACTTTACATACGCTTGATTCTTAATACTGTGTTGTTGCTTGAATGATCTACAGCTGTTTGTTTTTGTTGTTGTTGTGTTGTTTAGTGATGGTTGTTCATGAGTCAGTTAATTTGTCCTGAACAGTTAAACTGCCCACTGTCCTTCAGAAAAATTCTTCAGGTCCCAAAAATTCTTTTTTTTTTTTTCTTTTTTTGTTTTTGTGTGTGTTTTTGTGTATTTGAGTATAAGAGCCAGGGGCGTAAACTTTTGAACAGAATATGTACATTTTTCTTATTTTACCTAAATTTATGTATATTTTTTCATTTAGTACTGTCCTTCAGAAGCCACAGAAGATACTTACATGTTTCCCAGAAGACAAAAAAAGTTAAATTTACCCTCATCTACAAATTAAAAAAGTTTTCACTCCCCGGCTCTTAATGCATCGTGTTTCCTTCTGGAGCATCAGTGAGCGTTTGAACCTTCTACAGTTGTTGCATATGAGTCCCTCAGTTGTCCTCAGTGTGAAAAGATGGATCTCAAAAACAGCTGGCAGTTTAACTGTTCAAGACTAGGGATGGCTTGATACCATAATTTTGGTATATAATGTCTCAGTATCGATACTAAAACAATACCATAGGTAACAAATAACCAATCTCTAAAGATAAGTGAACTGAAAACAGTAATAATATAATAATAAAAGTAATGGTAATAATAAAAACAGATTTATATCGTAATACCATTGTATCAAACTGTAACAAAAAACCTACAGGCAGATTGCTTTATTGTAAAGTGTTATTCTAACAGTCAAAGTAATATTCAAAATCATATTATTATTTCTGTCTCTCTCAGATTGTTTTCAGATTTCAGACTCAGATAGCCAAAGAAAAAGCAATAAATGCAAATTAGCAGTGGGCAGCGCGGCAGAAACATTCCCTTCATATTTTTGATACTAAAATTAATATAGCAAAACTCTTGGTTCATTCAAATTCAATTAATATTCAATTGTATGAAATGCTGTGCAAATATAATGTAACCAAAACTTCACTGGTTCTAGCGTGTCTCTCACATACACGTTTGAGCTTTAGTTGTTACTGTATCACATCTTATGTATGTGCGTTGATCAGTTGTGAATAAAAGTAATTAAATCTGAAATAAGGAATGATACTTACCTATTGATCTCTTAATTCTCTGAAAAGATCAGGATGAGCAAGCAACAAATAGCAAGATTTCATGTGTTGCCTCCAACGCTTGCATACAGTTGCAGTAAGGTCTGTTAGTTCACCTTTATCATCTGTTTTGTATATGAAGTAATGGTATATTTCACTTCTGCTGTTCTCTTTATTTATTAATTTCGGGCATCTTGATGGTTTCATTAGTTTGATCCATTGCGTTCTGTTGTCACATTTACCGGTTGCGCAGCATCTCAGGAAGCACTGCCGCCTACAGGTGCACTTTGCAGCAGCAGCGTATGAAATACCGAATTGAGCAAAATTATGATATTGTACCGTTTGAAATATATACCACTATTTTTCCAGTACCAGTATACCGCGCATCCCTATTCAGGACAAACAAGGTACTCAAGAACAGCTATCACTAAACGAACAAAAAAAAAACAAAACAAAAAAACACACAGCTGTGGATCATTCGGGTAACAACACAGTATTAAGAAACTTTTAAACAGGGTCATTTTTATAAGTTCAACTATTATTTTCACTTGTAGACTTTATGTAAACATCTTTTATTGTTTAGTATCTTATTCAGGTCAGTAATAAAAAAAACATGCATTTCGTATGATCCCTCTTATTTCTGTAAAATAATTAACATTTTGCAAATTCTTCAAGATGTATGGAAACTTGACCTCAACTGTATTGTTTGTAATATATTTCCTCCAGTGCTTTAAAGTAGGAAACACATCAGTCACAAGAGTTTTGTGGTTTGCACTTCATATATGGGCTGTCACGCGCCTAGTATATATGAAAAAGGATGCCTAGGGTTTTTATTGGTTTGACCATACAGCCCAGTTCTAGTTTAATTTTTAAATGATTCACTTCATCACCTTACCATCTAGTTTCATCAACTAGTGAAAGTGCATTTGTGGGGAAGACAAGCCGCAGTGGCTTTCAGTTTGAGTCATGCTTTGCCTCTGTGAGCACAGATAAGAGGTTCAGACACGATAATGTTGCATTGATCCGTGTTGTCTTGCACATTCTGTTATGTAAATACAACCATTTGTGGTTGCGGGAGATGAAGACTTTGCCACCTTTTTAGTTTAACACATGCTCATTAGCTGCAGACGTTTCTGTCCCCCGCTGAGCACAGATGTGTCAGACCTGCTGTGAGGGTAAACCATCCTTACTCATACACATGGTGCCATCCTATGTTAGAAACTCATTTTGCTGTTTAATTCAACTGAAGAATTAATGAAAGGTTCTAATTCTCATCATCTTCTTTTTTATTTATTTATTTTTTTCAGAATGCTGCCTTTTTATATGGCCTTGGTTTGGTTTACTTCCATTACAATGCTTTTCACTGGTAAGTACACAGTTACTATTGTTCTGTGATGCATTTGTTTTCTCATGCATTCCATCTGGTTTATTTTTCTTTTTTCATCTGTAACGTAATGAAGTATCATCCCTAATAGCATTTTTTCATGACCTGAAGTGTGATGTTGATGCTTTCTCAGCTTACAGACTAATTAGAAATTTTGTATTTTATTCTCCTCTTGTTCATCTTTTTTGTTGTTTGATTTCATTTTTTGCACTCAGTCTGTTATTTTTGTTGTTAAGGAATTCAGAAAGTATGTGCGTTATTTTTGTTGTCATTTTCTGTTTGATGAATAACAGAAGTTGTTTGGGAGACAGTATCTCTTGTTGGGTTTGTGTAAAGTATGGCTAAGCAATTAATTGAATTAAAAATCATGGTTGTGAATTGTGTTTAAACCACAAAATGTTGGCAATTAAATAAACGGTCTGCATGCACTGCGTGGTTCTAAGTAAAGGGGCTCTCCGTTCTTCTTTTGTTTGTTGTATTTCAAAAGACGTGTGGGTGGGGTTTATTTATTTATTTATTTTTTTGTAAAGAGTAGTGCTGGGCGGTTTGACCAAATATTTATATCACAGTTTTTTAGGATTCAGTCAGTTTCATGGTAAATCACATTTTTGTCCTGACTCTGCTTTTATGTTAATCGTAATGCAGGAAACCGTTGCAGAACAACTGCATTTTTTTTTTTTTTAATTACGATCCAAACAAACATGCTTCATACAGCATTAGCAGTTTTTGATGTAAATTAGTTTGTATAATTTCAAAATTTAAAGCAAAAACTGAACTGTCTGTCCTTAGCTATGTGATATGATATTGTTAGCTTTGCAATTATACATAAAACATATCTGAAAGAAACAAAAACAGCAGACAGGCTGAATGAGAGCACAAATTTGTTCTTTGACAGCAGGTGGCGTTTATGGAACAGCAGCAATACAGTGTTTTCTTGAGTCCTGCTGTAAACAAAGCAGCTGTGATTTTAAACTACTACATTAATATACATTATACAAAGGTAAGATGAAAACGTATCATCTAAGCTTTTCTGAAGACAGTCAGTTCCCCTCAGATACACTGATACATAAACCCCTCACTCCCAGTTCAGTGTTTAGGATTTTCTTCCTGTGTTTCACGCAATGTGAACAGTGAGCTTCCTCTTGCGTCCTCTTTAGCATCTCTGGCTGTTTAAAGTAAAGGCTGTTTACAGTTGGTTTATTTGCCCAGTTAAAGGGATAAAATCTGCTTACCCCCAGGGAATCCAAGATGTAGGTGACTTTGTTTCTTCAGTAGAACACAAACAAAGATTGTTAACTCAAACCGTTGAAATCTGTTAGTCATATAATGGCAGTCAGTAGGATCCATGGCTTTGAGAGTAAAAAAAAAAAACATACACAGACAAAACCAAATTAAACCCTGTAGCTCGTGATGATGCATTGAGGTGTTAAGACACAAAAAAATCAGTCTGTCCAAGAAACTGAATAGTATTTATATAATTTTTTTAACCTCTGATCCACCGCAATGTCCAACTGTCCGAAAGCATGTTCACAACAGCCGGCGCGCAAGCAACCATAACTTCAGTTGATCAGGCTCAAAAGTTGGGAGTCGGTAAAAAGTTAACACTCCCCGGTGAGTTTGCGCAAGCAAACTCAATCTTTTAGTCTTAATCGGTTACAACAATTAGGATAAGGACAAGTAATTACCATTTTAAGTAGCCGTCGTACCAACAATCTCACGGTGTAAACAATAAGTGACGTATACGCACAACAGATCACTTCCGTGTATGCGTCTACTATGTCAGAGAACATTGACGCGTCACGTGTCGGCTGTTGTGAACGTGCTCAGGACAGTTGGACATAGCGGTGGATCAGAAGTAAAAAATAAATAATTTTCAGTTTATTGCACAGGCTGATTGTTTGGTGTCTTAACACCTCAATGTATCGTCAAGAGCTGCAGGGTTTAATTTGGATATGTTTGTGTATGTTTTTTCGACTCTTGATCCCATTGACTGCCATTATATGACTGACAGACTGCAACGGTTAGAGTTAAAAATCTTCGTTTGTGTTCTACTAAAGAAACAAAGTCACTTACATCATGGATGCCCTGGGGCTAAGCAGATAAACATCTGATTTTCATTTTTGGATGAACTATCCCTTTAAAGAATTAATTGTGTTTTATTAATTGTTCTAAAAGTTTTCCAAACATTAGTCAAAAGTGTATGCAGTTAACTCAATTAACAATACTGTGTACATTGTTTAGCCACGTGTACCGTAAGCAGTTTTTTTTTTTTTTTTAATAATTCATATCGTTTGCATAATTCAAACTGGTTTACTGTTTAAACCGGTATATCGCCCAGCACTATTTTAGAGTGGCTTCCAATATGTACATGATCAACAAGCTTTGTTTCAAGAGGTGATCTGAGTTTGGTTCACGTTAAAGGGCCCGTTGTGATTAACCTACAGCGTTGCTGTGTGTGTTTCTAGCTCTGTATTGGCATGTCTTCGTCGTTCTACACGCATACAGCCAAAACACTAGTTGGCAGTGCTGGCTGCAGCAGCAAAGCGCAAGCAGATAACTTTGCTGGAGAAGTGGCAACAATGTTGACAAATCGACAGCTAATGTTACTTCTGTTGCAAACACATTTAATAAGTTGTGTAACACTCTTTTAAATCTGTTGTTCTTCATGGATAAACCATGGATGTTTTAGGGTGTTTTTGATTAATTTATGGTTTATGACCTTCTCTGTCCTCACTTGTTTTATTAGAAGCTTAAAAATGCAACACTCTGGCACAAGGTGATTAAATACTGCAAGATGCGATAAAGAAATCCGTTTGCTTTGTTTAACATAGTCCATTTCTGAGTTAAAATTGTTGTTTGATCTTAGACAGGGGCAGATTTGTTTAAAATATGCAATATGTGTCACACATGGATTCTCTCCAATATCTGCCTCTCTCAGCGTTCACAAAGTGCTAGGGATAGTTGGTCACTGTAACATTGAATATACATGGTTTCTTTTGGACTTTCTGGAATGAGTTTTTTTATGTCTCATAAATGTTTTTGGTCAGTGTAGTTGACTAGTTTACCCCTTTTTTTTTTTTTTTTTTTTTCCTTCAAATTTTGAGGACTCGTAAGGATTGACTTGAACTTATGTGATTATACTGTCTCTAGTCAGGTTACATTAGATTACATGTAGCATTCAAGATCTGCTGAAGACCAATATTGTGTTCAGCTGGTAATCTTGTACCGCCATTGAATGGTAGTTGGGTCTTAAAGGATTATGGGAGAAGCATCACATTCCCTCATTCATGAATCAATCAACTTTTTTTTTCCTCCCCAATAGTGTTTTAAGGTCAATTTTATAAATTAATGTATAGCGTATGAAATTTGATAGGATATTGGTATTGATTTGGCAAATATATGTACAGATGGTATGTTGTGATATTTACTACTGGAGGTCCCCTCTTTCCTTGTCTTAGGGCAGTGCAGCGCACCCCCTCAGATGCCCATTCTGGACAGAGAAGGTAGGCATACCATGTTGGTTTTGTAAGGGTATGCCTCAGACATGCTCTGTAGATATGTTGCTCAAGCGGCAAGAATATTTGCACTAACTTGGCAAAAGAACTTATGTGTTGATAGCTTTTAGAAATAAATCGTCTGCTTCGTTGGTATGCTGCAGTTGTAAGTAGCTGGGTTTGAAAGCACAAATGACAAGCTTTATATGTTAAAACTCTTACATTAATTATGTGAAATGTTCATATTTTTTTTCTTTTAAAGAAGTCCTTTTTAAATTATCCTTTTGATTAGTGTTTGCTTTTTTTAGGTGGATATAATGGTTGTTCTTGCAGGTAGTTTGCATTATGTAAAAGTATTTAATGGATAGTTGCACAGGCAAGGTTAAAATGACAGTTTACCAAAAATGAAAATTACCCCATGATTTACTCGCGCTCAGGCCATCCTAGGTGACTTTCTTCTTTCAGACGAACACAGTCAAAGTTATATTAAAAAATATCCTGCCTTTTCCAAGCTTTGTAATGGAAGTGAATGGCTGTTGAGATTTTAGTCCGATAGAAGTGCATCCGTCCGTCATTAAAAAATGCTGCACAAGATCTCCGGGAGGTTAATAAAGGCTCCCTTAAGCAAATTAATGCATTTGTATAAGAAAAATATTTAGAAATTGAGGAATCACAATTTTTGAATAAAAATATTACCAAATGTTAGAATTAGACAATGATAACAGTAAATAGAAAAAAAGCAGTCCAACCTCGGCGCACATTATTAACTGCTCACGTGTGACGTGCTCCTAACGCTAAGTGACATTCGCACAGAATATGCTTTTGTGTTGACAAAGATGCAATGCAGGCAGTAGTGTTGCACGATATACTGGGTACTTAAAAGGTGTTGCAATACCCTCCTTTTAAAAATGGTACGATTCCGCAGTTTACTTGTACTGGTACTTTTAAGAATGCATTTTAATAAGAGCCGTATTTCTACTCTAACCGTTGCAGTCTGTCAGTCATATAATGGCAGTCAATGGGATCCAGAGTCGACAAAACATACACAGACAAAATCAAGTTAAACCCTGCGGCTCTTGACGATACATTGAGGTGTTAAGACACCAAACGCAGAATTGTTTACTACACAAATATGCGTGACGCTCGCAGTGTTTTCAGCCTCTGCCGCCTCAATATATGAGTACATGATCATGTGAACGTAATCTCTTAACATAACTGCTCTGAGAGTCACTTCATGAGCATTTTACCATTTCTTTTACGGAAAAATAATGTCATATAATAGAGACCCTAAAGGTTTTCACAGCAACCTGTCAAAATAAAAGTTTGGTTTATCTTGACAGTCAGAAATATATTAATATATTACTTAATGTAAAGATAGTAGTACTACTACTACTACTAATAAAAATATTATTAAAACAGTGTTTATGGAATATTTACCAGAAAATTGTAAATACACAACACAGTATTTCTGAAAAAAATAAATAAATAAATAGCCAATAATAAATTAATTCTTTATTAAATCTAATTATCCTTTATAAATTAATTAGACATGCTTTTTATTATTAACATGTAATGAAACGATTAAAATAGAATTTTTAAGTTGACGTTAAAAATTGTTAAAAATTGAGAATCAGTCAAATGTTCGGGAGAAAAATTGAGATTTACATTTTTTGCGCATCCACATGTGAGTGGTGTTCCAGTGGATGGCGTAGATGTGGTGTAAGCTCCACTAGTCTCTAAAATATGCTAGTCATGCGGGGAAAAATAAAAAATGCTCCCCCCTCCCATTAGACTGTTGTGGATTACAGTGGATTTTTTTTTTTTTTTTGTCTCATATGGTTCCATGTAGCTTTGAGGTCCTTGGCTCTATTACTCATTGAAAGTCTAATATCTTTGTCAAGTTTTTGTTCGTAACATGGATCATTAAGTTCAGTGTGCAGTGACTTTAAAGCATGTGACCCAGTAACTGCTTCTTGCTTGCTAGTAAATGATGTAATCTTCCTGTGCCTTTCAATTCCAGAGCAGGAAGCTGAGATGACCACCTTCCTATTTTCACTCGCTGTCACTCTTTCATTCTCGCAGTCATTCTTGTCCACTCGCTTGCCAATCTTAGTAATTCAGGGATCAAAGAGGTTGAGAGACAGAGAGATGTATAGCCTGGCAGATATGTCACGATTTTCCATACCATAATAAAATCTGGCAAGATTTTGCTTTTGGTTTGTGATCCTAAAGTTTGTGGTTAAAGTAATCTTACTTGCCTTTTAATTTTGTATTTGTGGAGTTTTGAAATGGAGAAAGCAGCTGTTTTTTTTTTTGATTAGCTGTGTGGTTATGTGCTGGGTTGGTTTTGGCATGAGTTTAGGACGACATGTAACTTATGATATTTGGTTTACTGGCTTCCAGTCCTTTTAGCAAGATTTGCTTAGATTTTTGGTTTGTGTGTGGTGCTGGAAGAGCAAGTAAGTGGGATGTTGATGCTTAGCTTTGGGGCAATATCATGAATATTTACAACTGGCAGCGCTCAACACTAAGGATTTTTTTCTACTGGCCCAGTCGGGCCAGCGGTTCAAATTTGTACTTGCCCGGCCAAAATTTTCACTGGCCCTGCCACAAAAAAATAAAATAATTGCTGTTATCATTGTTTTTGACTCATGTTATCTTTTATTTTAATAAATAAGCTTTAACCAACATTTTACATACCAATTAAATTGTACAATTCTGGATTTCAATTTCAATACGACAGTAAAACCTACTAGCCTAACAAACATTATACAAGTTCAAACATTATTTGTTTGTTCAAAAATTCTTATTATTAATATATTATTACAAATGAAAAGGTGGTTTAGTGAAAAACAGCACAGGCTGAAAGAACGCAAACTCAGTCTCTGCCAGCAGCTGGCACAGGTGGAATAACAGTGATATTACGTTTCTTTGGTTACAGCTGTAAACAAAGCTGCCCCGTGCTTATGAACGCTACTTTAAATGCACTACACAGAGGCGATGAAAAGAAAACTATATGTAAACATTTCTTAAAACAGTCAGTTTCCCTGAGATACGTTCATATAAACCCTAGTTTCAATATTTAGGATAATATTTTCAATATTTTGCGCATTGTGAACCGTGATCTTGCTCTGCCAGCTAAAGTATTTTTTTCTCTTTGCCTTCATCTTCAGCGTCTTTGGCCTCTGTTAACGGATGTTTAAAGAGTTCGTAATATTTCCACACATATGACATTTTGAAAAATGATTGCAGGCAGTTCGCGTGCAAGCCCGGCCAGAACAGAGATCGGTTGAAATGTGACCGGTCGATTGGTGCATCTGTACTCCACTGTATAGATTAAATACAGATTATTCATCATTAAAGCTACAAAGTTAATTGTCAAGATGAGTATTTTGACATACTTTTATAGGCTATTTGTCCGTCAGAGACGCATCTCTCTGGGATCGCTTGAAATTTTAAATTAACAAGGCTTAAAACGTGCAAATGATACACTTTCGTGACGACGCAGTAGTGGCCCGATAGGGTCAGTGACAAATTAATCAACTGTCCTGAGTGTCTTTCACGCTGGCCCCGGGCCATCGGGCTCTCCTTATTGTTGTGCCCTGAATTGGAAATAAAATTAACCAGCATTGGGGCTATAGAGATTATGAACTATCGGTTAATTGTAGATAATAATTTAAGCAATAAAACTAATTGATGTTTGATTAATCAAGGTGTGTAGTTTTGGGGCATCTCTGGTTCATGCGCAAAACACATGAAGCAGATACACGGAAGCAAGCTGTGAGTGACGGTGACGGGGCTGGATCTTTTGCACAAATAATTCACAATGTACGAATTAAGCTTTTAACGTGATCCAAAAAAGTACGTTAAAATAGAAACGATGCATAAAATAAAGATTGGGAACAGGTCAGAGCCCATCTTTTGTCTCATATCTTCATTTTTTTTTTTTTTTTTTCTCCTAATATTCCAAAGCAACTGACACCGATTATAAATGGTGAGAAAAGCAAAATTATATATTACTGAGCTGCTTCTGTGAGATGAGGATATCAGAAAATAAAATATTGTTAAATTTGTGGAAATTTGTGACTAATCTGCAAAACTCGTAATGAAACTGAATTAAAAAGAATTTAATTACCAGTCACCATGCTAATTGATCTAAGAACACTTGTGTATTTCTTGGTCTTTTTAATTGCCTGTCATGTAGTGTCATAGCTTTGGCTCTTGTGAGAGTAATGTGATTTCCAGGAATTGAAGAAATGAGAAAGCTTTGCGTTCTGCCATGCAGAGCTCTCGCACACTGCAGTGCTCTGCAGAGAGAGCAAAAAAGACTGTTTGGAGAAAAGGGGAGAGGAGGGGGATTGAGGCCATTGAGTTCAGTGGGCTGTGGCTCAGCAAAAACACCCTCTGTTTGTCTGAGCGAACACTGTGTAAGCAAGCAAAACCCACTGCTGTGAGCCGACCACGTGTTGCAATCTCTGTCAGAGGCGGAGATCATGTGTAATAGTCCACCGCGTGTGCGTGTTTGAATGTCATACATGTATATGCAATATAGATAGATGGGTTACAACAGAGTCGATCATGCAGCACTAGTGTTTCATTTCCATTGCACTGATGCTTCTGCTGTCAGCTTTTCCTTTTGAAGCACATGCACCATGGAGTTTAGTTATTTGTTGCTTCAAATCATTCATTTCACAAATTTTAATTTAAATTTTTTTTTTTCTGGTTGTAATTCTAAGTTAATCATTGTTAATCACATTGAGTTTTTCCCTGTCTTAAGATTTCTTTTGTCATTTCTTGTCTTCCCCAGGGCGATTAAGGCATTTCAGGAGGTGCTTTACATTGACCCTAGTTTCTCAAGAGCCAAGGAGATCCATCTGCGACTCGGCCTGATGTTTAAAGTCAACACAGACTATGAGTCGAGCCTCAAGGTATGTCTTTTTACGGCTACGTCTCCATCTCTGTTACATTTTAAGCATTTATGCACTTGGCATGTGACTAGCATTGCATTCTAGCTTCAAATTTTTTGAATTCATGCATTCCCTGGGAATCAAACCCTTGATCTTGGCATTGCTTGTCCTGTGCTCTACTGTTGGAGCTACAGTAGCTATATGCTCTATATATGCATGGTTTTTACATATGTTAAACAGTTCAGTAGAGATACTGTAAAATTTTATTTGTTTTTAGTAATATGACACTGGTTGCAGTGCAAGTCTTTGATTCATGGTGCTCCAAGAACTGTATTTTCTAACAGGCTTAATTGTTGGGTAAATGTGACTTAATACAAGACACTGGCCTTCTGAATGTTTTTTTATTGGAATTGCTGTTTGTTATTAAATATTGTGATGCTGGTATCAGTAGTTTAGTTAAGACTGTTGCCATTGTCATTAGGTCATTGGTCAGGGATAGTGTTGGAAATGTTTTGCATTTGAGACAGCAGGCCTTATGTCCTTTTTGAAGTACATCTTTAAAAATTTTTTTTTTTTTTTTTTTTTTTTTTACACCTATAGATTAACTTGGTTGTACTTGCTTATACTTAATGCGAATGTTTAAGTTTATCGGCTTTATGTGTTCATTATAGTGGTTGAAAGGTTAAATATAACTGCTCTGAAGATCCTTCGTTTTTTAAAACTAAGGAACAAGGAACAAATTTCCATCTAATTAACATGTCACAATGCTGTTTATTTTAGCTTGTTGATCACAGTGTTCTTTTAATGTTTATTTTTGCATTTCAGTACTGTAGAAATGTATCTTTTGTTTGTTCGTGGTGGGTTGATTAGCCATCTTATAATTAGATCCTCCAGTCTCTTGGCTTTTTTCAGGGATTACAGAGCTGCAGGGTGTTTTTGGCAAACAATTGTTTTGTAGGGCACTGAGTCACAAGTGATTCTTGACCTATGTCAAGCCTTGCGGTCTTATCATTGAATACACTAACAGTGTTTTTTATTTGCTTATATTTTACGGCTTTTTGAGTGTTGTTGTTTTTTTGGATCAGGTTTATTGTCCTATGAATTTCTCTTCTTTTGAGGGCAGGGAGAGCATCATTTTTGCATCTCTGCATGCTAGTGTGAGTGTGTGTGTGTGTGCATGCTGAGTAGCCATCTGGGTTAAAAGAAAGTGACCTCGTGTTGACTTCGTCCTCTTTTCAGAAATGTTTCCGTTGTTCCTAACCTGAGGAGTCATCTCTTCTTAATCCCACTCTCTGGTCTGAAATCATATTACCCCATGATTTACCCTCAAGCCGTCCTAGGTGTATATAGCTTTCTTCTTCCAGATACCATCGGAGTTATATTAATAAATGTCCTGGATCTTTTCTGGATCTTTTTTTCTTTTCTTTTTTTTTCAGAGATTGTGTGTTTTAATTTTTCTGATCCAAATCCGATATTCTAATTTGTTATTGTTAAACCCCACAAAAGCCACAAACATATTATATAAAACACCATAAATTTTTTGTGCATTATATTTCAGGTTTTTTGATGCCATTCCATAATTTAATGTGAGGTACAGATGAATATTCAAGTCAAGTTCATGTAAATTCTTCTTTCTCCACTGCGGCCGTCTGTCATCCTCCATTCAGCATTTAAACTGCGTGTCGCATTCGGTTAGGACAGTCCAGACGATCAAACTCTCTCCAACATGATTAAACGTATCTAATATTATACTTGGTCTGTAAATAAAGATCAGTGGTTTTACATAAAAGGACTTTATCTTGCTGGAGTTTCATGCTGTTTCTAAGTCATGTTAATTATGGTGTCTGTTGGATCACAACACTGGAGTTGAGATCACTATGTTCTTCATGAGCACATTAACTGAAATTTAAAACTGTTAAAAGAGAAGGCTCAATAAATTATCGTACAGATTTAATACACTACGCATTATGTCTTCACTTTGTGCTTTGAATTTTTCTGTAAGCAGAGCTCCGCGCTGTGACTTGCTTCAAGTGCGTCATTCTGTGCACGGGATGCGCATGAGCGCTTTGTGCCCCTCAGTATGGGAGCCTTTCGTATTATAATATTTTAGTGCAACAAAGATTATTAATAGCCTTTCTTGTTCGTCTCATCTGTTATATGGTGTTGCCAAAGGGATGTGAGTTTTGTTGTGGTAGTTTGCTAGAGTTTTCCCTCTATTCCTCGATTTTTTTTTTTCATTTTAGCTTGAAAATGCATGTGCGCTTTTTACTTTACGAAATAACGCTTAGAATGTTTTATTAACAGAATGAATAAAAATACACCATGCTATATATAGGCTTAAAATAACACAACTTACACAGTTTAAATTTAGGAAACTGAAAATCAGCAAACATGGTGGAACCAAATGAATATGAAACCAATGTTTAAATTTCTGAAATTTATGAAATTTGTCTGCTGCTGATCTGTGATGCGCGACTGTCGTTCAACACACTGCATCGAGCAGCCACGTTTTTTAATTGTTGTATCTGTTCTCTAACTAAATTATTTTTATTACTATTTAAAAAAAAGTTTTTTTTTTCCTTTTTCACTAATTTTAGATTTTATAAAATTATTGTGCACTCATGATTTTTCTAGAGTAATTTTTGTTACTGAATTATCCACTAACCTAGTTTATAACAGTATTTTTGTCATAGATTATAATTATATATTCATTCATTTGTTGTTTTTCTTTACAATAAAGTTGTCTATATTTAGTAGATGTGTGTAATACAAAAGAGTGATGATCAGGTCAACACACATTGAAGAATAGAAAATTAACACAGATTGAAAAAAAAAACAAAAAAACAAAAAACTCTGCTGGTATCGGATCGATATCAGTATTGGCAGATACTCATAATTTTTGGTATCAGATCAGGATTGGTTCTGAAAAAGTGGTATGTGACTATATGACTGCAGTGACCATCTGGATACACACTGCATCTGGGTGGCTACGGTGACCTTGGAATAAGATTGAAACAGACTAATATTAGCGTAGATTTTTTTATTTTTTATTTTAATAATGTAGCAAGTACATCGGATGTTATGGGAAGTGTTCCCGGTTCCGGCTGACCTAATTAATGCAGCCTAAACAACCCTTTAATGGATTTGAATAATAGAAATATGTTAGTGTGTTGTGTGTAAGCCAGGTTTAAAAGGGTTTTTAATCTAGATTTAAACTGACAGAGTGTGTCTGCCTCCTGAACAATGTTAAGTAGATTGTTCCAGAGTTTGGACGCTAAATAGGAAAAAGGTCTGCCGCCTTCAGTTGATTTTGATATTCTAGGTATTATCAAATGGCAAGAGTTTTGAGAACACAGCAGATGTGGAGGACTATAGTGCAATAAGAGCTTGCTCAAGTACAAAGATGCTAAACCATTCAGGGCTATGAGTAATTAACAAGATTTTGAAATGTGTGCAGTGTTCAGTAGGGAGCAAGTGCAGTGTTGACAGAACCGGGCTAATACAATCAAACTTCCTGATTCTAGTGAGAACTCTAACTGCTATATTATGGACCAGCTGGAGTTTATTAAGCACGCAGAGTAACCACCCAATAAAGCATTACAAAATTTAACCGTGAAATCACGCACGCATGAATGAACGTTTCTGCTTTTGCCATTAAGAGTGTAGGTCATAATTTAGATATATTTTTTAAGATGGAAAAATATGGTTTTACAAATTCTAGAAACAAGGAAAGATTGCTATCAAATAGCACACCTAGGTTTCTAACTGATGATGAAGAATTCACAGAGCAGCCATCAAGTATTAGACAGTATTGTAGGTTATTACATGCAGAGGTTTTAGGTCGGATGATTAACACCTGTTGTTTTTTTTGTTTTTTTTTCTCAGAATTTAGCAGTAAGAAATTACTAGTCATCCAGTTTTTATATATCAACCAGCTAACAGTGAAAGCTTTCCTGACCGTATCTCCCAAAGGTGACATGTAAAGCGTGAAAAGCAACGGTCCTCGTACTGAGCCTTGAGGTACTCCATACTGCACTTGTGATCGATATAATACCTCTTCATTCACTGCTATGAACTGATGGTTAGATTCGTGAGAAAACCAGTCTCCTCTTGGCTTATATTAACTTCTCACTGGAATTTACACTATGCCTATATCCTACGTCATTCGCTGGAACACCATTCTCTCATGTACACATGTACGACAGTTAGTTGAAGCTAGAGATTTGTTTAAAATTTTAAATGTGCATTTTTGTCTTACACAAATACATAGATTTACCTCAGAAGGCCTTTATTAACCCCTCAGAGCTATGTGGAGCACTTTTAATGATAGATGGATGCATTGAATTGGACTTCAAGAAATCAACAGGCATTCACTGCCGTTATAAAACTTGGATGAGCCCGGACACATTTTTACAATAACTTCTATTGTATTTGTCTGAAAGAAGAAAGTCATTTAAACCTAGGATGGCTTGAAGGTGAGTAAATCATGGGGTAATTTTAATTTTTTGGTGAACTGTCACATTAAGGGCACCAGTGTGCTTAGTTCATAAGGTTTATAGCATCAAATCCTCGGTCGGATGCATGATTGGTAAACACTACATGAAGTAGTCTGTGAATGGTTGTTTTACTTGTCAGTCAGACAGTTTTCCCTTCATAAGTGGGTGGTTCTTGGATTAAACTGCGGAGTCTGAATGTGTGTGAATGCAATGCATTAGACATCCTCAACTCATCCTCAACCACTGTTTAGGGTATTGTGAGCCCAAGCGAGTGAGTGCTAATAAGTCACGAGAACTGCACGTGCAGCACGTCCACCCTTTGCTTTGGGAAAGGGTGGCAGGGGCTGGTTGGCAACCAGCTGAATGCTCACCGGCACCCTGTGTGTCCCACTTACGGGAACAAAGCGGCAGCTCTTAGGGCAGGCAGCAGTGCTCTCTTCACTCTCCCTGCATTCTGTGACACTCTCCAATACAGCCCTGCACTCCTCAAACATAACCCTCTGGTAAGTGTCTATCATAAAAGAGAACAGGAGTTGATCTTGCTATTACATCTGCATTTTACAACAATGTATCTGTAGCGTTAAGTGCCGTAAATGTGTTGCAGAAACGCCATGCTTTGTTTATTGCAGCGCCATCCCTTTTGACATTGCTGTGTCATATAGACCGACACATGCTCTGCTATCTGCATTTATAATTTTGAGCACTGAGGATTGTGGTGTGCATTTGAATCTGAAATTATATTTATGCATAGTCCTTTGTGGGGTTGTTATTCTTAGCTCAATCATAGTAATATACATATGTTTTGGTTTTTTATAGGTTTCAGTATTAACTAATAGCAGTACATTGGCCATTAATTAATTTACCGTAAATAATATTGTTAATCAGCCATAGCATAAATATAATCATAAGCCCACATTTCTATATTTGTTTTTCCCTAGTTGCATAGCATACTGACCTTATTCACTGTTCATGACTGAAGCAGTTACTGCAGCTACAGCAGAATTGGAAGGCGACCAATCTGTATTTAGAAATAGAAATATTAATGAGAAGAATGCTCTATATGGCCACTGTAGGAATTTCTAGTTAAAAGAGCTAATGAGCTTTGATAATAAGGTATTTACTCAAGTATGTGCATTGATCATTGTCACCATTCCAGTTGATGGGAGCTGTACTTGTGTGTCCATTATCCATATAAAAGTTAAATGCTTAATAAATATATTCCTTTGTTGGTTCTTTGAAAAGACAGTTAAACAAAACAGCATTCATTTGAAATCTTTTTTTTAAAGTCTTTTGTAACATTATGAATGTTTTTTCTGTCACATTTGATCAATTGAATTAATTTTTTCATCATTTAATGCATCCCAGAACTCACTGACCCCACATTTTTAACAATTGTGTGCTTGACACTGTCTGCTTGTATATACACTTGAAGTAAAAAAAAAATATACATATACCTTGCAGAATCTGCAAAATGTTAATTATTTTCCCAAATAAAAGGGATCATAAAAATGTATGATATATATATTTTTTTATATAGTACTGACCTGAATAAGATTTCACATAAAAGCTGTTTACATATAGTCCACAAAAATAAATAGTTGAATTTATAAAAAATTAGCCCGTTCAAAGGTTTTCATACTCTTAATTCTTAATACTGTGTTGTTACCTGAATGATGCACAACTTTATTTATTTATTTAATTATTTTTGTTTAGTGATAATAGTCCATGAGTCCCTTGTTTGTCCTGAACAGTTAAACTGCCCACTGTTCTTCAGAAAAATCCTTTGGTTCCCACAAATTCTTTGGTTTTTCAGCATTTTTGTGTATTTGAACTCTTTTCAGCAATGACTGTATGATTTTGAGATCCATCTTTTCACACTGAGGACAACTGAGGCACTTATATACAGCTATTACAGAAGGTTCAAACGCTCACTGATGCTCCAGAAGGAAAAACGATTCATTAGGAGCCGGGGCGTGAAAACTTTTGAACAGATTGAACGTGTACATTTTTCTTATTTTGCCTAAATATCATATTTTTTTCATTTAGTACTTCCCTTCAGAAGCTACAGAAGATGCTTGCATGTTTCCCAGAAGACAAAATAAGTTAAATTTACCCTGGTTTCAAAATTAAAAAGTTTTTACCCCCCGGATCTTAATGCATCATGTTTCCTTTTGGAGTATCAGTGAACATTTGAACCTTCTGTAATATTTGCATATGAAAAGAATTTGTGGGACCTGAAGGATTTTTCTGAAGAAGAGCAGGCAGTCTAACTGTTCAGGACAAACAAGGGACTCATAAAAAACTATCACTAAACAAAAATAACCAGTGTGGATCATTCAGGTAACACAGTATTAAGAATCAAGCATATGTAAACTTTAGAACGAGTAATTTTTATGAGTTCAACTATTATTTTCTCTTGTGGACTATATGTAAACATCTTTCATGTGAAATATCTTATTCAGGTCAGTACTGAATAAATAACAAATTTTGTATGATCCCTCTTATTTTGGTAAAATAACATTTTACAGATTCTGCAAGGTGTATGTAAACTTTTGACTTCAACTGTATTTTTAAAAAATTGTCAGTCTAGTGTAGGCCGCTGTGGCATGGGTTGCTGTCATTTCTCGGTAAAGATGCTGTGCAGAGTTAAAAATGGCTAAAAATGTCTTGTCGCAGATGTGTTGCTTTCTGTTGCGCTCTGTCTAGCATTTTTTTTCGTGTGAAGAATGCTTTCTGAAAGTGTGTTGGTTCCATTATTAGAACTGTTGTATTGCCTGCTGAAATGATGCACTGAATAGCCTACCGCCTCCTGCTTTTCTCATCTTTTTTCTCTATTCTCTCCTGTCCCTCTGTTCCGATTTCCTGCAGAGAGCGAGAGCGCAAAAGCTTACGGCAGGCGTATGTTGTGTGCGTGATGAAAAATGCCCGGAGGTACGGAGTGAGAGAGAGAGGAGAGAGCAGCGTGTCATCTCTCAGCTGCTGCCGCTGCTCTCTCTTGAATAGTAATCAGTATTAGAGAGAGAGAGACACTGGTAATCCTGCTGCATTATCTACTTGCCAGTCGAGAGCCATAGAGAGTGAGCGAGCGTGTAGGAAGCAGTTGGTCAGTGGAGATCAGCTCAGCACAAAGGGCTTTCTATGGTCAGTAATCCATGTTTTTGTTTGTTAGAGGATGTCTGTATGAAGCATATAGATGTGTGCTTGAATGTTTTCTTGTTTTGACAGACGCTTGTGATCATTTGTTGGCATGTAAGTGCTGAGATTGACTTCTAATACTAGTTCATGGCAAAATTATTGTGAATTTGGTGTCTATTTTGGTTATTGTCTTTTAATTTGACTCTGGTGATTGTATTCTATTAGACGGGCTAAATATAAATGTGGATTATTGGATGTCGCCTTTTGTGATCTGTCTGTGAGTTCTGTATACTGGACATCAGGACATTGTAATGCATGGCCACGTTCCTCAGTTGTTGCTATGCAGGTGGATGGGTTTTCTCTAGGTACCTCTATGCTGGGACAGGTTCAGTGCTTTATTTAATGAGGGGCAGAGGCTTTGCTTTTGGGCTGGTTTCTTGGTAACCTGAGCAGCTGGTGGTTCTTCATGTCTGGGGTTGTTAAAAGGTTTGTGATTAGTGTTGTGATCCTGCTGCTCACAGAGGGTGTTTTTATGCCCTGCGCACAACATAATGTACAACATAATGTCTGACTGCAGGATCACATCCTCATGACCTTGCTGTGTTTCATCTCTTGAGTATGTATCATTTAGTAGCTATATCTGTGTAGACATGTATATATTAATTCCAATTAAAGACCAATTTTTCTAATCTTCATTACTTTAAAGCACCTATTTTTTTTTTTGCTTTTGTGTTAAACCTCCTTTGTAGTGTTTATTTTATTTTATTGGTCCTTTTTATTTTATTTTAATTTTATTGCTCTTATTGGCTGTTTTTCACTACATTTTTTTTGTTGTTGTACTAAAGCAAAATATTGCAATGCTTGTAAAGTAATTAAATAAGCTTAAAGCAACATACTTAGCAATTAAAGACCAATTTTCCTAATTCTCATTACTGTAATGCATCTGAATTTTTTTTTTTTTCTTTTGTGGTGTTGTCCTTAGTAGTGATGGGAAGTTCAGATCATTTTACTGACTCTGACCTTTGAGTCTCGTTCAGCAAAATGAACGAATCTTTTTTTTTCGCGTCATTTTGTTCATTTTAGCAAAATGTAATTAAAATGTTACGTAAGGGCTGGGCGATAATTTGATAACGATAATTATTGTGATATAATTTTCCTTGATAAAACGATATGAAGAGTTCGATAAATGTTCGATATAATTTTTATGTGCCAAAAGCGGAACGAAACAGCATGACTCGTTTGAATCGTGCCACACGGACCATTTATCTGCTCGGACCAAAGTTGAAACTGCCGTGCTGTGCGAACTCACTAGAGAAAAAACATTTATTATCTCGATGCGCCACGGACGCGCCTGGAAAAACCGAGCACGTCATATTGCATAGCTTCCTTTATGAGCGCAGCTGCCACATTTGAAATAAAAAAAAAAAAAAAAAAAGACACGATATGCGAACGGTTCTGTCACGCGAGCACTAAACAACGCTGTGAAATCCAGAGTGAAACACTTGAATTCAGCGAGTGAACACAAATGACTCTGTGATTCAAACTAGTTTAAAGCTGTGTGCTGTGAGACAGTTAGAAGGCTTTTCAATCTACACATCGCCATCATTTACCATAGATTTACTGTAGTAACACTCACTGCACCATGGTATTGTGGCAACAATGTGGGATGTTCACATTGAATTTTATTACAGGAGTAATGGTATATAGTTATAGTTTGTATGCATTTGTGATTAAGCTATAGCATGTATGCATTTATACTTAATGTTTTTCATACAAATAGGCTACCTATAAAACCATGTATTTATATTTTTACCATGGTATTGAGGTACCATTATGTGTGGGTTTAACTGTGTTTATCATGATTTAAAATGTATGCTTGCTACTATGGGAGACCAATGCTTAATTAAAAAAAAAAAAAACTGGGTCAGAATAAATTTAACCATATCTGGTCTGGTTTCTACAACTAGCACTTTGGAGCAAAAATCTGAGTTTAAACTTGAAAAAAATAAATATTTGACATGTATCGTGATCATTTTTTTTGCCCATATCGCCCAGCTCTATGTTACGTGTTACTTCCCTAACACATCTTCTGGTTACACAAGCATTGATCACGCTACAAACAAGGCAAAACTGTAATGCTATAAGAAACAGAAAAGATTAATTCATTGTTTTCCTGGGACTTTAGTCTATGATTAGCTCACCTCAACTCTTATCTGACAAGTTTTCAGGTTTGAGTCGTTTATTCGTCACGTGACAGCCCCATAAGCTTAACCGCCTAACCTGTGTAGTCTGAGCCGGAAAGAGAATTGATTAGTTTATCTCTCAGGTCTTCGGGTTCGAGTCGTTCGTTCATCACGTGACAGCCCCATAGGATGAACGAACAGAAACAGGTGAACTAATTCCAGTATAGAACCTAATAGGATGTTGCGCATGCGTGACTGAACGAATCACTCCCAGAGACCACTCGTTTTTCCCCCCGAGTTAGATTAAAGATTCGTTCAAAATTAACGAATTGTTCAAGAACGACCCATCACTAGTCCTTAGTTGTTTTATTCCTTTTATTTTATTTTGTTTTATTTCTCGTATTGGTAATTTTTCACTAGATTTTGTTGTACTAAAGCAAAATATTGTAATGCTTGTAAAGTAATTCAATAAGATTAAATTAACATACTTAGCAATTAAAGACCAATTTTCCTAATTCTCATTACTGTAATGCATTTTAATTTTTTACTTTTGTGTTGTTGTCCTTAGTGTTGTGTTTAATTCCTTTTTATTTTATTTTATCGGTCCTTTTTATTTTATTTTAATTTTATAGCTCTTATTGGTCTTTTTTTAACTAAATTAATTTTTTGTACTAAAGCAACATTTTTTGCAATGCTTGTAAAGTAATTAAATAAGCTTAAATCAACATACTTAGCAATTAAAGACCAATTTTTTCTAATTCTCATTACTGCAATGCATCTGAATTATTAGCTTTTTTTGTTGTTGTCCTTAGTAGTGTGTGTTATTTTTTTTAATTTTTTTTTATTGTCTGATTGGTCCTTTTTCACTAGATTATTTTGTTGTACTAAAGTAAAATATTGTAATGCTTGTAACGTAATTAAGCTTTACATCTATGCACACACATATAGAGTGAATAAGTGAAGCAAGAATTGTTCTTTTCTGTTTTGCTTATTTTGTATTTATGATTTTAAGTGATTTGAAAAGTGTACGCTGGGAATTGATTGGATCAAAAAAAAAAAAGGAATTAATGTGCTCGATTGTTTTGGCCATTATTGCGTAACATTTTCTCATAGCCTGCAGAAATATGACTGGTATTATTAGATTCACTCATAAAATGAATAGAACCTTGGCCGCTGGTGAATGCGTAGTACTTGGGCACTTTCTGAATGGCTAAAAAATTGCAGTTATTTATCACAGCTGGGGTTTATAAAAATCTGTGGCCAACATCCAAATGAACAGTGATCATTGTCTTAACAGATGTGGAGTCATTGGATAATTTGATGGATGGAATTGTGGTTTAGGTTGTTTTGGGAAAACAATGATCGGTGCATTTCCTGGATTTGTCTTCATTTTGTAATTACATTTTATTATGATATAGTTGAATTTAGTTGAATCTGTTTTTGATGGCTTTTTAACAACGGAGTTTTGTGTTATTAGTCCCATATGGATCGTTGCATATTATTAGAGGCAGCAGATTTATTTTTGGACATAAATGCATCGGTTGGAGAACAAATGGTGCTTTTACTGTAGCCAGTTTCTTTGGATGGATGATTGTATGGTTGTTTGATGCCAAAATCATTTGAGCATATGTAATTTCAGAATGCCAATTTAAACAATCAAAATACCCAGTTTCTGTAAGTGTTACTAACTATATCCAGTCTAATCAAACTTCATTTTGTCTTGCAGCATTTTCAGCTGGCATTGATTGACTCCACACCCTGCACTTTGTCCAAAGCTGAAAGTAAGTACCGTCCAATGCATGTAAATTTTTACTACACATCTTTTTATTAGGAAACTGCGTTCACTCACATGCATGAGCTTTTTTTAGCAGCAAAGAGTGAAGTGTGTTGTCTCCTTGAGAGAGCTTTTCATAAGAAAAAGGAGTATTTCCTCAATTAGGTTTTTCCCTTTTACCATTTCCATCCTGCCTGTGACTCCAGTTGCCAGGGAAACTGCGTGACTGGATTCAGCAGTGTGTTGCCTTGCATACAGGCAGTAATGACATGCTTGAAGTGCACAAAGGGCAAGCTAATATTCTTCCTTCCCGGTGTCTGTACACCCATAAGCTTATTAACGCTGAAAGCTGAAACACTGAAGACAAAAAGTGCTGGTTTCATTTTTGACCTGATATCAGATTTGAATGTATTGTTTCCATCAGAAAAGGATTTCCGGTATTAATTAGTTCCTCTTTTTGTCTCTACAGTTCAGTTCCACATCGCTCATGTATATGAAATTCAGGTGAGTGTTCTGCTTTTTTTTAGGAACATTTTATTAGAATATGCAGTGTTTTGCTGATACTCATTTCTTGGGTTGTAATGTTCTAGCAGTCCTGTATGATATTGACTGTTTGCTTTTACATAGACCTTGGTTCTTGAAGTAAATTCCAATTCATAGAATTTAGTCATCATAGATACCTGGATTAATTTAAAGCAAATGAGGAGAAGGCTATGTGAGATAGACAAAGGATGTTGAATCTGTGATGTCAAACATTTAGATGATAAATCTGTATTCAAACTTTGATGTATTTAAACATGATTTGTTACATGATTCCAGAAGTTTCAAGAGTCATACATTCAGTATTGTATGGGTACAATATTGATGGAGGGTGGGAAAGGTGGGGAATACAGAAGTATGATTTTTGTGTGTGTGTGTGTGTTTTAGCATTTAAATTGAGTTATTTTTAATTTAATTAAGGAATAATTCCGCCCCAAATGAAAATTCTGCCCTTTACTTACCCTCATGTTGTTTCAGACCTGTATGAATTTCTTTCTTCTGTTGAACACAAAAAATATATATTTTGAAGAATGTTGGTAATCAAACAGATGCAGATGCTTGATTTCCATATGGAAGTCAGTGGTTTCCAGCAACTGTTTGGTTACCAACATTATTCATATTCTTTTGTGTTCAACAGAAGAAAGAAACTCTTGCAGGTATGAAACAACATGAGGGTGAGTAAAGTTATTTTTGATGAACTATTCCTTTAATAATGCTTTTCTTTAAATAGATTTTCACAGCATTCACACTTCCTCCAATTTTCGGAGCATTTTAGGGTTTCCCAAAGAGATTTTCATAGTTGACAGTTTATAGCATTTTAAAAAAGACTATATTCGCAGTGCTTTAGACGTTATTAGTTGTTTGTTTTAGAAAACACAGCCTAACAAAATAGGGCTGTCACTAACGATTATTTTGGTAATCGAATAATTAGTCAATTATTATAATGATAATGAGTAATGCGATTTTGTTGTTTGTGGTAATAAACATAGGCCTAAGGGAACTATAGACTTTAAAATTACTTAAAATTAGTGGTGTCAATCAGTAAAAAAAAAATTAATCGCACACTTTTTTTTTTTTTTTTCTGAAATTAATCTCGATTAATTTCACCTGACATTTAAAGTTTAATTATACTTTTATATTGCAATAATTTCACATTCAATCTTCAAATTAATGTAGAAACAACATAAAGTATATTTTTAATATTTGTTTAATGCCATCTGTTTTTATGACTGAAAGTAAGTCTCCCTGATACCAACTTTCCCCTAATATTTAACCATTGACTATAACAATTGAACATTACAGTATAATTAAAAGTTATCACTTTAACATTTATGAGACTTTAAAAAAAATAACTTCTAATTTAGGTGAACTTAAAACAATCTTCACATAAACCCATTATAATACATGTCAAATGTCACGCCCCTGCGTTAATTGCGTTAAATATTTTTAACACATTAAAATGAAAAAATTAATCGCCTGCGTTACCGCGCTAATTTTGACACCACTACTTCAAATACATATATAATGGCAATGAGATGATAATTGGTTTAAATAAAATATTAAAAGCTAGTAATATTGGTTTATTGAACGAAACATTTTAAATACATAATGTATTAAAACAATATAATCATAACTTACGCACATTATGTATTGTCAAATGCCTGCAAAGGGCGCCAACGGCCTGACGACTTTAAAGCTCGATCTAATCCTTGTTTAATATTGACTAAACCTTTAATTCAAATGTCCACTTAATCTTAAATATGTCTCCACTTCTTTGATAGAAATATTACAGCCGCTGTCATTTCTTGATGTGGACGCTCAGCAACATGCAAACTCAGAGCAAGGGCTTATACTTTAATTTTTAAGCCACGATAAACAGTTTGATAAGTCTTATAAACAGTATTTAGAAAGATAATGTGTTGTACTGTGTTGCAGTAGGTGTATAAATAATTTGTCCTATAAATTTGATAGATTTGTGCACATTATTCCCAGATGAGATCAACTCAGACCCACAGCATATGCAAAGATGGAGTATGAGATGGTCTGTGCATGTAAATAATTGTGTATAGGAGCATTTACTGTGAACGGAGCCACTCTGAGATGCATGTAATCTACATAAAGTAAAGCGTATATTAAACCCGTTGCACATATATTTATTTAACTGAATCACAGCTTTTGTGACTTCACAAAACAGCACTATGCTTTGATATTTTTAAATGGTTTTAATATTTCATGCAGCATTAGAAAAGTCTTATAATGCATTTCACAGATTCTCATCTGTGGAATGTGCCACTTTCAATATTTTGCCTGTTAATTGACCAAAATGCAAACAAGGATTTTTTTTATTTATTTATTTATGTTTTTTAATAATCAGCTACTCTAATTTAGCCAAGGAATCATGATGGCCCTATAAACATTACCTTCAGTACCTCTAATACCCTGCAGAAACTGCATCTACTACTTGCTATGATAACCATTTTCA